>NC_021160.2:52314139-52317885 GCF_000331145.2 Cicer arietinum
GTAATAAGTGAATTGTCTATTTTATAACTTTCTATTTGTGATACGTTACCAAACCTGGCTTCATTCAACAATGGAATTATTAAAGAATTTGGTGAAATGTGTTTATGGCTAAGTGATCTTAAATTTTGAGATGAGTCATGTAACAAGCAAAGAAGAAAAATATATTTGAAGATATTAGAATGAGATATTTGAATAAAAATATATTAGAATAAAAATATATTTGAAGATATTAAAATATATTTAAAAATATATAAAAATATGGTGCAATGTGTATAAAATATATAAAAAAAATATTTTAGAAGATATTCTAATAAAACTACATTTTAGAATAAAACTGAGTATAAAATATATAAAATAAAGTATTATATTAGTTACAAAATTTTGAATGTGGTGTAGCGTTGATCTGTGATTATCATCATTCCATAACAATGCCATTTAGATGAAATATAAAGACCAAGGAAGAAATACTAATAGTGAAAGAGTGAAAATATAAAGAAAATTGAAGTTGTTAAGAGTGGAAGAGTGAAGAAATATGATCATAGACTTAGCCTATTTATAATCAAAACAATAATTTGAATGACTAATAAAATATTATGCATGCAAGGATTAGATTTGACAATACACAACTAGGCTGAACACAACTAGGCTGAACACAGGGCTGAACACAAGCAAGTTCCCAACGTGAGAATATATTCTAATTCTCCTCTAAATCGCCTTTTAGAAAGGCGATTTCTCAAAGGTTTTCCAAGGTCGCCTTTGTGAATGGTGACTTGCTTCAGTAGGCGTCACGAAATTGCCATTTGGGATGGCGACTTATCAAAGGGGTGTTAATGAAGTCGCCTTTGGGAAAGGCGATTTGTAGGTGTGCATGCATGCACGTCTGGGCAATCAAAATGGCAATGGAAAAGCTTTCAATTATCACAAGAGGATTGAATGGGATTGGACAAGTGTTGGAAGTATTTTACAGCATTGCATGTATTACAATTGGTTGTCTATAAATATGATATATTATTTCCATTGCATTTCATCTCAATTCCAATATCTGATTTTCATATCAATGGCACCAAAAAATATATTTTTTCTTATTTATTACAATGGTGAAATATGTGAAAGACAAGATATTGGTAAATATTTCAAAAGCGACGAAAAAAAAGCTATTCGAGTTAATTTTGGATGCAAGCTTACCTACTTGAAGAAAAAAATTGAAGCAAAGTTGAGGTTAGAAAATCAAAAGGTGTCTAATATAATTTTTCGACACCCTATCTCATTTGGACAAGGCCTAGTTCATTATGAGTTGTTAAATGTTGAAGACGACGAAGATGTTGAACTCATGTTTGATGTTCATAAACAGTGGTCGCAACTCGGATCTATCGAGTTATATGTCACATTTGATGATGGCAATCCATTATACGATATTGGTCAACCATCATCCTTAACCACACCTCACCCTGAATACCATTTTGAAACACAAAACACTTATTCTTTTCAAAATAATGAATCTTACCAGCCCGACCCATACCAACTCGAACCATACTTTGACCAGGCCGAAACATCTGAACCTGAACCATCTCAACCTGAACCATATATTCCACTAGGTGATATGGCCGATTTTGATCAACAAGAAATAAGTGAAGAGAGTGAAGAAGAAACATACTTTGATGAAGACGATGACGATGAAGGTGACAACGACAATGGTGATGATCTAGAGCCAACATACGATCCATCATTCCATATGTGTAATCTAAATTTGGATAATACTTACCAATCCTCCGAATTTGATATGCCATCTAATGAACCACCTCCATTAGATGCATCTCTTGAGATTGGAATGAAGTTTAATAGCAAACCAGATTGTCAACTTGCAATTAAGCATTATCACATAAAACACTCCCTCAATTACCGTGTTGTGAAATCTGATCAATACAAGTATGTAATTAAATGTGTCAATCCACAATGCTTGTTCAAATGCAGGGCTTCGTTAAGTCAAAAAAGTAACCAATGGGTGATTGGTCGTTTGAAAGGGCCCCACAATTGCGCAAATTCTTCTATGTCACAGGATCATACCAAGCTCGACTCTAACATCATATGCGAAAGCATAAAGTCTCTTTTGAAAGCTGACCCATCAATTAAAGTGAAGGTGATCATTGCACATATTCGGGAACAATACAACTATACAATCACCTATAGAAAGGCATGGATGGCAAAGAACAAAGCTATCGAAACGATTTATGGGAACTGGGAAAAGTCTTACAATGACCTTCCAAGGTGGTTGTTGACTATGCAAAAATTTCTTCCAGGAACTATTGTGGAAATGGAAGTATCAGTTGCATATCCTGATAATACTCTATTGCAGGGGTCAAAACTTTTCAAACGATTATTCTGGGCTTTCCCTCTGTGCATATCTGGGTTTAAATTTTGTAAACCATTTGTCTCAGTGGATGGAACTTGGTTGTACGGAAAGTACAAAGGGACTCTTTTGCTTGTTGTTGCACAAGATGGAAACAAAAATACAATTCCCATTGCTTATGCACTTGTGGAAGGTGAGACAGAGGGTGATTGGAGCTTGTTTTTGAAAAATCTAAGAAGGTATGTAACACCTCAAGTCGACATTTGTTTGATTTCTGATAAACACGAATCCATCAAGAGTGCCTATAATAATCCAAATAATGGTTGGCATGATCCTCTGTCAACACATGTGTACTGCATCTGACACATTGCACAAAATTTCATGAGAGAGTTCAAGGATAAAGGACTTCAAAGAAAACTCGTTTGTATGGGTAATGATCTAATTCTTCTTAGTATATTTTCCATTTATCACTTAATCATATTTGATAATTTTTACATCATTTCTTACAGGATATGCATTAAATGAGCCATCATTCAAGTATTACCGCAATGAAATCAAGATGGAAAATCCAGAGGCTTTAAGATGGATCGATAATATCCCCCCAGAACAATGGACTATGGCTTATTCTCAAGGTCGACGATGGGGACACATGACAACAAACGTTTCCGAGTCCATCAACGCAGTGCTCAAGGGTACACGCAATCTCCCAATCACTGCTTTGGTACAATCAACATACTATAGATTGGGAGTTTTATATGCAGAAAGGGGACAACAACATCAGGCATCATTAGCTTCTGGTCGAGTATACACAGACGATTGCATGGACAAGATTAAATGTGAAGTTGGTAAATCTAATACTCACCAAGTCATGCAATTCGACCGAAATTATTATTCTTTCATGGTGCATGAAACAGTAAACCCAAGAGAGGTGCGACCAATTGGTCATTTCGAAGTCAACCTTCAAAGAAAATGGTGTGATTGTGGAAATGCCATAGCTGCATGTTCTTATGCTCGTCAAAACTATTTAGTGCTTATATCGGACGTGTACAAGGTTGTTAATGTATTTAACATCTACAAAGAAGAGTTTCCACTTATACCTAATGAAGGATATTTACCCACATATGAAGGTGAAACATTGTATCACAATCCTCAAATGCGGAGAAATAAAAAAGGTGGTCCAAATAGTACCCGTATTAGAACTGAAATGGACGTTAAAGAAAAAGTACCGAGAAAATGTGGATTATGTCGATTAACTGGCCATACTCGAAAACATTGTCCAAATGTTACAACCAGCTCTAGTCAATTATCCTAATTTCTATTTGTGTAGTTTTATCGTAATTTAAATTTGCTATCCTAATTTCTATTTGTCTAGTCAATTATCCTAATTTCTATTTATGTA
>NC_021160.2:52317911-52346556 GCF_000331145.2 Cicer arietinum
AAAATTTTATCATAATTTAAAATTTCTATTTATCTATTTTTATGAATTATATTAATTATATATATATATAATTACTTTTGTTATTTCAACAAAAATTGGAATAATTATTTTTTACAAAAAACTAACCTTTTAAAAAATGACATTTCGAACTTGAATTTCCTGAAATTTTATCATAATTTAAAATTTCTATTTATCTATTTTTATGAATTATATTAATTATATATATATATATATATATATGTATATATATATATATATATATATATATATTACTTTTGTTATTTCAACAAAAATTGAAATAATTATTTTTTACAAAAAACTAACCTTTTAAAAATTGACATTTCGAACTTGAATTTCCTAAAATTTTATCGTAATTTAAAATTTTTATGAATTATATTAGTTATATATATATATATATATTACTTTTGTTATTTCAATAAAAATTAAAAAAAAAAATTAACAAAAGAATTATTTTATAAATGCCCATTTGGATTTATTAAATTTTTTTCATAATTTAAATTTTTATTTATTTATTTTTTATGTATTTTTATGAATTATAATAATTAATTTATATATATAATTTAACAAAAAAAAATTGATTTTTTTTTTTTTTTTTTTTATAAAAAAATCAGTTGGAAGTCGTCATTTGGGAGTAGGCCTTCCTTAAGGAAGTCGCCATTCCAAATGGCGACTTGTAAGGAAAAAAAAATTGAAAAAAAAGGGGCATTTTGGTGTATAAATTTGAAAATGGGGCATATTGGTATATAAATTTGAAAAAGAGGGTATTGTAAAAAAATAGCCCTGATTTTTCTTGGAGGTCAATTTGGACCTCCGGCTGATATTATCTTTTGACTGTAGGATGACAATTGGTAGGGTTTGGGTAGGGTACTATAGTACCCGTCCTCGTACCTGCGATTTAAAAAAATATCTATGTCCATGCGTGTATTCTCTTGGGTATCAACTTTAATATCCGCACACTTACTCTTTGGGTATTTAAGTGTGTGTACCCATACTCATCACTCACACTTTAACTAAAAAAATTATCTAAATATCTTAAATCCAATCATAAAATATTATAAACTAAAATATTTTCTAACTCAAAATATTTCAATTAAACACTCGTTAAAATACACATTTAAATATCCATAATAATACTTTATGAAGTTGCAAGTCATATAATAATATTATTCGAGATATGTAAAAATAATTGATAGAAAGTTACAAATATAATTATAAAGTCACGATTAATAAAACATAACTATTAGTTATAAAGTCATAATAATTTATTATTCATCATAATCAAATTCTTAAAAAATTTACAAAAATTTATTTTTTAATTATAAAAATTATAGTGGTCCAATGATATTAGTAGATGTTAAAACATAAAAGAAAATAATTAATTAAACTAAACACCAATATAATAAAAAAAATTAATAATATATTTATATAGATGCGGGTGCGGATAATTATCTGTCTCCATGTCCATATCCATTATGCAGGTTTTTATACTATCTATTATGAGTTATTTTTGTGAATTCGTACTAGATCTGAATCTAATTGTCATTTTTATTTGACTGGAGTGCAACAAGGATGTGCGTGACCAACCTTTTCTAGATTGGCTCACACTTCAAAGGTTAGAAAAGTGTTAATCATATCCTATAATTAAGAGTGTATTCTCACATTTTTTGTTTTTTATATATGACAATGGTTTGATCATTTTATACTAAGAGATTATGACTATTTTTGACATACCTCCAGTTCACATAAGTCATCTGATGGCTTCTGATTTATTGAGAGTCTATACTCTTTGCTTTATTTTCATGTAGTTTTTTTTCTTTGGGCTAAGCCTATAAGATTTCGTTTTAAAAAAAATTTGGGAAGTGTGATCAGAAAAAAATAAGGTGTGAATAACAAAATTGATAATTAAGTTTTGACAAAAAAAAAATTAAATTATATAAGTCTCATGAAACACATAAGCCATACGTTGGGTTACACGGATATAATATACCCCACACTGCGGAAGATACCATTGCCATTAGTAGCTGTACGATATAATACCAGGTGGAAGCATGACATGAGTACCAATGTTCAATCACTTCAATTTTTTATTTTTATTTTTATTTTATAAAAATGAAAAACAAAGAATAATAGGAACACGCATGACAAGACGACAAAAATGAAGTGCATCAGAAAAAAGTTCTTTTTAAACAAAGGAGTATTTTAAAAACTAGATTCCTGTTTTTTTTAATCTTAAAGATAGTTACTCTTTAAAATAACAAGACTCCTTTTTGCTCACGTTTCTTTTGAACTATTTTTGTTTATCTACTTCGTAAGATTATTATTTTTATTGTGTAATTGTTCTTTATTAAAGTATGCCACTTTTATTCTTGAAATTTTTTCCTATGCAAGTACAATATAAATTTATTTGACATATGTATTCAATTAATTCGTATTATAATACATTTTGTTATATCTATTTATAAAATATATTTATAAGATCAAGTTTGACATTAAATTATATGCATTTGTAATAAAATTTACCAATTAAATCTTTAAATGATTGACATATTTATAGATTTAGATGTTCTAGTAATAAAATTTCACTTTTAAAAAATTGTGCAAACATTAAAATTTAACTAATATTTTTTGAATTGAATCAGTAATGTTTAACAATAAAACTATTTAATATGTACTTATATTAAATAGTTTTAATAATTAAAAATAATATTGTATATGTTTCTTTTTATTATTGAAATTTATTAAAAGAGTTTAACGATAAATTTTATACGAATAAAGTATTTTAAATTTGAATCATTGTATTTATATCAAATGTTCTTATAAATACTACATGAATTATTCTTATGGCATCAACTAATACATAAATTTAAAAAATAAGTACAAAAATCAAAAGTATTGACATTTAAATGTTGTTGCTAAAAGAATTATTTTTGCATGAATTCTTCCACGAAATGATCCAAAATCTATGTTTAATATTATATTCAATCTAAATAAAATAAAAATAAAAATAATATTATTTGGTTTTTGGTAGGCTTTTGCTTTTAAGCGCTCTTTGTTTTGCATCTCCCTTCAAAATCTGAAAAACCACCCTCTCTTTTTTCTCCCTCTCTCGATCGCGCCGAGATATTCAAACTCTTCCACCGCCTCTCTCCGGCCGACAACCGAATCAAAACCTCAATCATCACCCAATCCCTAACCGACCTAGGGTTGCTTCTTCAGCTCACCCTTTCAACCTCTCCACTGCAATCCACCAATCAGGTTGTCATCAACCTCTTTCAGGTACGCAAATTTCCTTTTCCAATTATTTCCTTACTGCTAACTCTTCCACCTCCTTCGATTTCCTGTTTCAAATCCCCTGCATTAGCTATTTATTTTCAACGCGTGTTTTTATCCTTTTAATTTTTATCTGCAAATTAGGGTTTTCGCCTTAAAAGGAACCATATATTAGATTCTCATAAATATATTTCTTTCTGTTTGAGGAACTATACTTGCTAAATAGTTGTAACTATTACATTATTAAACACTAATGTTCTAAGTCATCAATGGCGCATCTTCTTGGAAGCGGGGCAGGGGCCACGGCATCCCCTATCTTTTTAAAATAATAGTGATAAATTATTAAAATATATTTCAACATTTGTGGTTTTGAGAACTATTTCATCTCTCTTCTCCAACTATTTACCTCTCTTGTCTCTCTGTTCAGTTGGTTCTACTTCTTTTAAAGTTTATACTAATAAAATATAATAAAATTAATACAATAATCTCTATATATATATAGATAAATTATCTAATATGGAGGATAAACTAATCCCTATTTATAAATTTTTACACGATAACAATTGATATATGATATAGTGGGATATTATTTTTTAATTATGAATTTTTGTAATTAACTTCTGTATTTTTTTAGAAGTGATACGATATTTAACTATAAGAAATTTGATACATTTTTTTTAAAAGAAATTTTTTTTAAAAATACGAAAATTGTAAAATAGATATATATTTTATTTGATTAAATTAGGTGAAATTCTAAAAACTTGTGTAAATTGTGCGACTGTTACATTATTAAACACCAATGTTCTAAGTCATCAATGGCGGATCTTCTTGGAAGCTATGCAGGGGCCACGGCATCCCCTATCTTTTTTAAAATTATTATTATTTTTTATAAAGGTTATCAAAATAATTGTGATAAATTATTAAAATATATTCTAACCTTTGTGGTTTTGAGAACCATTTCATCTCTTCCTTCTCCAACTATATCTCTGTTCAAATGGTTCTATTTCTTAAAATTTATCCTAATAAAATATAATAAAATTAATACAATAATCTCTATATATATAGATAAATTATCTAATATTGACAAATTTTTACATTTTAACAATTGATGCATAAAGTTGTAGCTTGATGCAGAAATTATTTCGCAAAGCTTGTAAAAATGATTACATTAGAAAACATTCTAAAAGTGCAAGTACCTACCAAGCACTAGAGTCATTAAGCAGAATGAATGGATTAATGGAGAAGCCAACAAAGTTTGCTCTTTGTAATGCACTTAGTTCTTGTGCTAAAACCCTGAATTGGCATTTGGGCATACAAATTCATGCATGTCTGATTCGATCTGGATATGAAGATAACCTGTTCCTAAGTAGCGCACTTGTTGATTTCTATGCAAAATGTTTTGCAATTGTGTATGCAAGGAAGATATTTAGGGCCATGAAAATACATGATCAGGTTTCGTGGACTTCACTTATTGCTGGATTTTCAGCAAACAAACAAGGAAGAGATGCCCTCTTGTTGTTCAAAGAGATGTTAGGAACTAAAATCCGGCCCAACTGTTTTACCTTGACTAGTGTCATTAATGCATGTGTGGGGCAAAATGGAGCCCTTGAACATTGTCCAAGTCTTCATGTTCATGTCATCAAACGGGGATTTGATACTAGCAATTTTGTGATCAGCTCATTAATTGATTGTTATGCGTATTGGGGACAAATTCACGATGCTCTATTATTATTTAATGAAGTTAATGAAAAGGATATTGTTATATACAATACAATGATCTCTGGATTTTGTCAAAACCTGTATAGTGAAGATGCACTGAAACTATTTGTTGAAATGCAGGAAAAAAATATGAGTCCTACTGATCATACTTTATGTTCCATTTTAAGTGCTTGCAGCAGCCTTGCAGTGCTTCTTCAAGGAAAACAAGTGCACTCTCTGGTTATTAAAATAGGTTCTGAAAGGAATGTGTTTGTGGCCAGTGCTCTGATTGATATGTATTCAAAGGGTGGTGACATTGATGCAGCTCGATGTGTGTTAGATCAGACTTCTAATAGGAACACTGTGTTGTGGACATCCATGATCATGGGCTATGCTCAATGTGGGAGAGGCTTAGAGGCATTGGAACTTTTTGATTGTTTATTAACCAAACAAGAGTTAATTCCTGATCAAGTCTGCTTTACTGCTGTCTTAACAGCTTGTAATCATGCAGGATTTATTGACAAAGGAGAGGAATATTTCAACAAAATGAGAACAAGTTATGGGTTGTCTCCTGATATAGATCAGTATGCTTGCTTGATTGATCTTTATGCTAGAAATGGAAATCTAAGGAAGGCAAGGGATTTAATTGAGGAAATGCCTTATGGTCCAAATTGTATAATTTGGAGTTCTGTCTTGAGTGCTTGCAAGATTTATGGAGATGTAGAGCTTGGAAGAGAGGCTGCTAATCAGCTCATTAAGATGGAACCATGTAATGCAGCTCCATATTTAACTCTAGCACATATCTATGCAAGAAAAGGTTTATGGAATGAAGCATCTGAAGTTAGAAGCCTTATGCAACAAAGGATTAAAAGAAAACCTGCAGGATGGAGTTGGGTAGAGGTAGATAAGCAGTTTCATGTCTTTGCAGTTGATGATGTTACCCATGAACAATCAAATGAAATCTATGCAGAGTTAGAAAGGATTTACTTTGGTATTTTAGATATGTCGCCCTATGTATTAGAGGATAACTACATTGAAGTATAGGTTTACTTGCTTCATGTGGATTGCACATTACAATTCATGATGAAAAATGTTAAGACTTTCATGCCATTAGTTGATTACAAACAATGGTTGAATTTAACTTCCTGAAAACCGTAGAGGTTGACTCAAACTCTCTCTGTGGACCTGACATTTTGCAGATCCCAAGGATTTGTTCTATCTACAGCTTGCCTTGCAGATAATGCCATCAAGGTGATTGTAAAGCTAGTAACAAGACTAGTGAAACATAAGGCTCAGCTCGTTTAAAAAAGTTTTCGCCAGAAACCTAGTTGTTACTTTCTAAATTTTTTCTCTAGTTGTTATGCCAATAACCTTCAGAATTATACTCACTTTATCACTCACCTATAAATGGCCAGTTCAACAAATTGTCATTAACAATGTCTTCCTCAACGGATTTCTCGAGGAGGAAGTGTATATGCGCCAAATTCTAGCATCAAGTTTTCTGACACTAAACCAGTTTCTAAGCTACCAAAGGCCATTAAATGTCTCAAAAAGTACTGATTGCTTGATACTAGAGACTTAAACTTTACTGGTCTATGGGTTTGTTTCAAGTAAATGGGACCCCTCTGTGCTCATCCTCAAGACTCCTAGTTACTGCCTATATGCTTTAATCTATATTATGGATTTGATCAACATGTGATGCAGAGCAGGCTAAATAGTGTGTTTGATCTTAAAGCAACTGGTTGAATTGGATTACTTCCTTGGCAGAGGTGAAGCAGAGGTGAAGCATCTATACACTGGTTCCTTGTTTCCAATTCATTCCAAATACATTCTGGATTTTCTGCATTAAGCATAGATAGTAGAATCTAAAGGAATTGCCAAAACCATGCCTTGGGTTGGGGGAGTGCAAACTAACTAAATTTGACTAAAACTATATCACATGCATGATCCACTGAGCACTTTGTTGTTTGTGCTTTGCAGTATGCAAGTGTAGCTCGGATAGAAATCAGGCATACTGTGAATGAGTTTCGTCAGTTTATGGCACAGCCTCTGGATGAACCTTGACAAGCTATCAAACACAGCCAGCTATTTATGGTCTTCTGTTTCAGCCAGCTTCTCCCAGTTCTTGGTTCCCTTTGTCGGCCTTCTGTGATGCCATTAAGGTATTGGATTCAGATGACTAGCATTCCACCTCAACAGCTTGAATTTTTTCTGTTTTTAATAACTGAATTCCTCAATATTTGAATTTCACTGTCTTGCTTCTATTTTATCCATAACTTTGTTTTTTTTCCTCATTGAAATAAGCTTTTTGTGATTTGTCTATCTACACGTACTTATTTTTATCTGTTCATGTAGGTTAATGCCATATATCTTTTGTTTGAGCTTCACGTCCATTTATAATGCGTCCCTAATTTGGTGCATTTCATTTGGTAATGTTCTTGTTTCAAATTCATACTGATTTATCTCCAGTCTCATTTTTCTTAGCTTGATAATATTTAACCAGGTTTATTAGGGGAAAAAGGCACTCCGTATTGGAGTGACTACAAACCCTAGAAGTGCCAATTTTAGGTTTGGCTCCGTTTTTATGTGTAAACATCTCTGTCTTGGTAGTTGGTACACACTGTGACTCGTGAAAAATTGTTCTTATCATCAATTTGGTGTTTGGACGTAAAGCTCAAACAGATATAACATCTAGCAATACTACGAAGAATAATTTACCGTCTTGGCCTGGAAAATATTGATATCCATGTTCTTTTTCCAAGTTTTTGCCTTCTCCCTCTTTATTTTTTACGCTTTCCTCTCCGCAAGTAATTATTTTACTTAATTAGGGCAATACTTCGTGTTAATTGTGTATGTAGGATCAGTCACAGTCATCTCAGTCAACTACTGGTGTAGATTTAAGCCGCTCTAATGCTTATGATCACGCTAGACAGTTAGCGTCCGAAATCCCTTCCAAAAGCTACCCGTCTTCAGATGGGCAAAGCAGGTGTTGCCTTGGTTCTCTTCTGTAAATTACTTGTTTCCATTGCAATGATTTTTTTTCCCTGAAGATTTCAAGATTTCATTTTCAATCTCTAAGCATAAATATCATCTTTATTACAAATTTTCATATCCAACAACATTACAGAATTATGGAGAACTCGGGTTGCTATCTACATGGAGCCAGTGGTAACACCAAGGAAGAAAATCTTATAGTGAGTTAAAGTTTCAGCATTACTGCTCAAATTTTTATCTACACAAACATCTCACATGAGATTGCTAGTATTTCTAACGCTCCTGAATCTTATTCTTATTTTTCTTCTCTAATTGGTGCAGCAAAGTGAGGATGTTCAACTGTCAAATTATGAGGGTATGTAAAGTTTCTCTTTCGGCTTCCTTAGATTTGAGCAGCTCTAAAGTGTTCAACTGCCAATTTTTGTGCAGATTCACAGGCATCACTCTACTTGAAGAAAGATGGCTCTGATAAAGGGGTGTTATCTCCTAATGCCAGCTCCTATGCCCCATCATCTCATATATTAGCAAAGTCTCATGAGAAGATAGGAACACCAAGGGATTCGGCTGAGGGTTTAGCATATGGAAAAGCTAATGGGGAAACAAAGCATTTAAATTCACGTGGGGCATCATATGGGTCAGATTCTATGAGAGGTGTGGCGGCATCTCGTGGTTCTGGTTTATCTCCAAGTTCGTCAGTTGGTTCATTGTCTTCTGAAAAATCGTCTTTGAATCCCAATGCAAAGGTGCAGTTCAAGAAGGAACATTTCACTAGCTGATTCTTGTTTTCAAATTATTGACCAATGTCTGAGTTTCTTCTGTTTCCCTTTCATGTTGTAAGGAATTCAAGCTCAACCCTAATGCAAAGAGTTTTATTCCATCACCTGCTCGGCCTCCCACTCCAGTGTCTGATAGTTCCTTCTATTTTCCAACTACTGTAAATACTGTACCAAATATGCTTGGCGTACCCATGACTATTGAGGTAAGTCATTCAGAGCATTTATTGAATATATAGAATTACTTAGTTATGGGTTGGAGTTATTTAAGGATTACTGCTAAGTTTGACTTGCATCTAGCACAATCACTACTGTAATGTGAAATATGCAGGTTATGACTAGTGTCGATGTGGTTGTCCAATCTTATGGTGTTTAAAGTTTATTTTAAATTTCTGGTAGCTACCTATTTATACAAAGATAAATCCCCGCTTTTGCTGATAGGGGACTTCAGTTTTGATATTCTGGGGATGTGTGTTTATAGGGCTGGTTAAATAGCTTGCAAACGAGGCTATGCAGAAATATTTGGTTTGACTTAATTTCTTTGTCTTGGTATTCATAAACTTATTATTTTTTTTGCATATGGTCTGCAGGTTGGACCTAATTTTGCTGGGACGCAACCTATCATATATAATCCACAGGTCTCCCAAATGCCAACTCAAGCATATTTTCATCCAAATGCACCGCAGGTATGATATCACTTATAGCATCTCTCTGGTGAATGTTGCGAGAATGTCGGTGCTTCATGGTAATTGTTTAACATCTTATTGCAGTATGGACAGCTTCTTGGTCATCCTAGGCAAGCTTTATATATGCCGACTTACCTACCTGTAAGAATTTCCGTGTTTTTCGTAATTTATTTATTTATTTATTTTTAAATGATTGTTAGATAAATTTGTTTATATTTTATTTTGGCATTTATCTTTGGTCTCTTATCATATATACTCTGGTTAGGAAACTTCAAATGTGTACGGTGTAATTTCATATATCTTACCCCTACTGTCGTAACTGCTAAAATCAGTCATCTCATTAACTTAATTCATGCTCAATGTTCCACGTTGATGTATCATGTGTGTTGGACATTCTTATCACAAATCACGATGGTGGCACATGACTTTTTTTTCCCCTTTCAATTATGCATCTCAACTGAATTTTAACGATGTTGTAATTAATTGTATGTTTTTAGGGAGCTGCACTCTTTAATGTTCTGAGAAATCAATCTTCTCATATGGCTATTTTACAGGAAATGCCATACAAGGGACGTGATTATTGAAAACTTGACTGGTTGTGTTATTAGCATGTCAACTCCTTGCTCGAAAAGAATAGACAAAGTCGATGTCCTGAAAAGTTTTAAATGACGGTGTCAGCAGCAGATTGAAAGATTTCAAATGGTCCATTGTGAGATATAATCTTATGACCTTGTATGAACCCATACATCTTTTGGGGTTTCTCAGGTTTTTTGATCGTGTAACAGCATAACTCATATTTATCCCCGCCTCTTTTTTATTCCTTAATACCATGCAACATTTACTTTGTATTACTATTAATTCATCCTGTTCTTGTGCATGTTTGGTGCTGTTTGTTTGCTACCGTATCAGTTTAATTACTGGTAAATTATTATCTAATGTTCTACTATTCGGTGCGGTGCTGTACAAGCTTTTGTTGAAGAATCAAGATTTTAGAAACTTCATATTAAAAATCACTATCAATTTTTTAAAAATCGCACTTTCTAATTAATTTTTGAAAATATAACTCTAAGCAATTTCTAAACATTCAATGTAATTTGTAAATAATAAAAGAAAACCTGCGAACAAAATGAAATTTAATGAGTAATATTTATAGAATTATATCACAATTGCACCCATTTAAAAATATAATTTTGAAAATGGAAGATGGGGGGTCAAGTGACAATGCTTCGTGTCATGAGGCACTTAATTCTGTCTAGAGACAATTGCATATTTTAGATTGTCATTATCAATTGGATAGTTTAGTTTGGAGGCACTTAGTTCTGTTAAATGAGAGAGCGAACTTCTCTATTGGCAACATGTTTTACTTGGCTTCTTTTTTCGGTAGTTTCCTTTGTCACTTTATGTTTTCTAAATTGCAAATCTGGAGGTGTATTGTGACAAAAAAAAAATCTCTAAATTGGTTAATTTGAATGTTAATTGGTGTTTTTGCGATTACATAGAGTGGAAAAAGATGTCATCTGATTTTTCTTGGAGGTCAATCTGGATTTCCGACTGTTCTCATATCTGCGATTTAAAAAAATATTCATCTTTATATGTGTATTCTCTTGGGGATCAATTTTAATATAAATAAATTATATTGTTGTGATTAAATTTAAAAATTATTCAAATATCTTAAATCCAATCACAAAATATTATAAACCAAAATATTTTCTAACTCAAAATATTTCAAATGAACACTTTATATGCATTCAAATATCCATAATAATACTTTATGAAGTTTCAAGTCATACGATAATATTATTCGAGACTGTAAAAACAATTGATAGACATAACTATTAGTTATAAAGTCATAATTATTTACTTATTCATCATAATCAAATTCTTAAAAATTTCTAAACGTTTATCTTTTAATTATAAAAATTATAATGGTTCAGTGATATTAATAGATGTTAAAACATAAAATAAAATAATTAATTAAATTAAACACCAATATAATAAATAAATAATATATTTATATAAGTGCGCGTGCGGATAATTATATGTCTCCATGTCCATATCTATTATGCGGATTTTTACCTTACCTATTATAAATTCTTTTTGCGAATACCTACTGAGTCTGGATCTAATTGTCATTCTTATTTGATTGGGGTGCAACAAAAATGTGCGTGATTCGACCTTTTCTAGATTCACCCGCCCTTCAAAGATTAGAAAATTGTTAAGCATATCCTATAATTAAGAGTGTATTCTCACATTTTTACATTTCGGATAAAATGTACTCACAAAATGTATACGGTAAGTTTACGGTTAGAGATGTTTTTTATATATGACAATGGTTTGATCATTTTATATTAAGAGATGACTGAGGATGTGACTATTTTTGACATACCTCCTGTTCCCGTAAGTCATTTGATGGCTTCTGATTTATTGAGAGTCTATACTCTTTGCTTTATTTTCATGTAGTTTTTTTTCTTTGGGCTAAGCCCTTAAGATTTCGTTTTAAAAAAAAATTGGGAAGTGTGATCAGAAAAAATAAGGTGTGAATAATAAAATTGATAATTACTTTTTGACAAAAAAAATAATTATATTATATAAGTCTCATGAAACACATAAGCCATACGTTGGGTTACACGGATATAATATACCCCACACGGCAGAAGATACCATTGCCATTAGTAGCTGTACGATATAATACCAGGTGGAAGCATGACATGAGTACCAATGTTCAATCACTTCAATTTTTTATTTTTATTTTTATTTTATAAAAATAAAAAACAAAGAATAATAGGAACACGCATGACAAGACGACAAAAATGAAGTGCATCAGAAAAAAGTTCTTTTTAAACAAAGGAGTATTTTAAAAACTAGATTCCTGTTTTTTTTAATCTTAAAGATAGTTACTCTTTAAAATAACAAGACTCCTTTTTGCTCACGTTTTCTTTTGAACTATTTTTGTTTATCTATTCCGTAAGATTATTATTTTTATTGAGTAATTGTTCTTTATTAAAGTATGCCACTTTTATTCTTGAAATTTTTTTCTATGCATGTACAATACAAATTTATTTGACATATGTATTCAATTAATTCATATTATAATACATTTTGTTATATCTATTTATAAAATATATTTATAAGATCAAGTTTTGACATTAAATTATATGCATTTGTAATAAAATTTAACTTAACAATATTTACCAATTAAATCTTTAAATGATTGACATAATTATAGATTTAGATGTTCTAGTAATAAAATTTCACTTTTAAAAAATTGTGCAACATTAAAATTTAACTAATATTTTTTGAATTGAATCAGTAATGTTTAACAATAAAACTATTTAATATGTACTTATATTAAATAGTTTTAATAATTAAAAATAATATTGTATATGTTTTTTTTTTATTATTGAAATTTATTAAAAGAGTTTAACGATAAATTTTATACAAATAAAGTATTTTAAATTTGAATCATTGTATTTATATCAAATGTTCTTATAAATACTACATGAATTATTCTTATAGCATCAACTAATACATAAATTTAAAAAATAAGTACAAAAATCAAAAGTATTGACATTTAAATGTTGTTGCTAAAAGAATTATTTTTGCATGAATTCTTCCACGAAATGATCCAAAATCTATGTTTAATATTATATTCAATCTAAATAAAATAAAAATAAAAATAATAATTAATTTTTTTAATATATTTAATTTTAAATAAAAATTAAATACTTCAATTTTTTATTATTTTTTTTTTTATAGCAGTATTTCATTCTAGATGGAGGGAGTATTATATAGTATTTGTTTAATTGAAAGAATATAAAAAGGTTGGAAGGTGGAAGTTGAGTGTAGTTGGTGCATTAATGCAACGGTGTACATTGTTTTTGTCACTGTCAAGACTTAGCACTAAAGCCAAGAGACCAAATACAAAGGGAAACACTCACAAACAACGATGGATGGATTTTTCTGTTTTTTTTTCTTCTTTGTAAAGAATAAACAATGATGGAGTTTTTTAATTTTATTGGAGTGTTGTAGTTTTAGTAGTAGTAGTACCCCACCACTTTGATGTCAATGAATGACTCACTCTTTTCTTTATTTCTTCTCCTCTAAGATTTATTACATCTAAACCTTTTTCAAGTTTCTTTTTTTCCCACAAACACATGCACAGTTTCTCCTTCTACCAATATCCATTTCTCATTCCTCTCTAAATCCACACCCAATTTCCAAGGTTTCTTTTTTACTCTCTTTATGGTCCACCAAATTTTCTTTTTTCCCTTATTTATTTATTTATTTTATTTATTTTTTGCCCTTTACTTGCAATTTGATGACATGCTTATGAATCTATAAAAGTTTAGAACTTGGAGCTTAAGATGATGGAATTGATTTTAAGTAGATTTTTGGGTTTTCTTATTTTGCATGATTTTTTCTATGTGCTGATTGGTGGTTGATAAGATAGGTTATTTTTATTTTAGCAACGATTTGTTTTTTTTTTTTTGTATATTCTGGGAATTTAACATTTATAGAAAGGTTTCCAGTTCAGGAGTGAAAAGTGTTAAACTTCAATTAGGAAATAATTCCTTAGGTTTCCAATCATTTCTATATTTAATTCAATTGATTCAAAGTGTCTGTTTTTTTTTTTTTGGTCTTAACTCTGGTTAATTAATGGGGAAATGGGCTCTGGTAAGTAAATCTTGGTCAAGATTGTTCGAGTCATGATTCTAACTCAAGTACTCCTGATCAATTTGACCTTCAATGAAGCTAATTAACCAATTGAGCTCATCCACTTATTTAATCACTGTTTTTTAAATTATCCTTTGCTTGCCTCCTTTTTCTTGAGATTATATGCTTTTATGGCTGATTCCTAAAAGCTTTGTTTTTGATTAAGGAAGTCTATTGAAAAGGGAAACACACAAATAAGAGAAGGAAATCTATGACTGATGTTGATTAAATTGAAGAGTACAATGAGTTCTTTAACAGATAATTTCCTCTTTATCATGCAATTGAATTATTGGTTCTGTTGAAGCACACGTGCACATGCAAGTTTGAATCACCAGTGCCTATAGACAACTACTATAAGTTGCTTATAAACTAGTTGCTATCTGAACATATTTATAGCATGTTTGGAGTGACTTATTTGAGCGTATTTCCTCCTAGTATAAGCACTTGATACTCTTTGAGAGAACTTATAGAAACAACTATGACATGTCCATGAGCTGTTTTTACTTATTTTATTTAGCTCTCTATGATAACTTATGAAAGCAGTTTATAGCTTATATGAAAACAATTTAACTTTATTTTATCTTTGTCATAGAAATAGCTTATACATAAGTACTTATTGTTGGGTGGGTTTTTTCCCAACACTTATATGATAAGCGTTTATGCTATAATTGTTGAATTAAGTTGTTTATCCAACACTACATTTCATATGGGATTTCAAAAAATGGTTTGTTCTTTTATGTGGTATGCTTACGCTAATTCATACTCTCAAAAAGCTCATATTTTGATTTTCGATTGCTACTAAAAAATGCAACGACAATCTGGCCGGAGTCCATTAGAAAGTTGTAGCTTGATCCAGGTTTCTAATATCTACTCTTTTTTTTTTTGGGGAAGGTAAATGAAGTGCTTATGTGAGAAAGACTCTGGTCTATGTTCTGCTCATTCAACATCCCACCATGTTTTTGGATGCCCATCATGGGGAACTTCTTCTGAATCTGAAGTCCAACAAACATCTATGTCCAAAACTTTGAGCTTGAAAGTTGATGCTATTCCACAAAAATGCCTCAAGAGTAAGGCACTGAGTTTTCAATTCCAAGAACACGATTCTTCTTCAACTCAGTCGTCTGGTCAATCTTATCCTGAAGTTGGCTCACCACAATCAGGTATTTCCATTGAAACACTCTACTTGTTCATTCACGTGCTTGTCAACTGGTGTTTTCTCACTTTGTTCTGCTATTGATGTAATGGCAGAACAAAATGAAGTATATGATTATGTTCCTATGTCAGTGTATCTCCTTAGTTAGCATTGGTTATGGGATAAAAGTTATAGCCATCCATATAATACAAGTATTTCTTATACTGAGAACTCAACTCCTCAAAAGAGCTCTCAATTGATAGGATAATAAAGCAAGATATCTCAATCATTGATGGGAAAATCAATGGTTGGTATTTAAACACATCCATAATTTGTTGTGTATGTAATATCAACCATTTTTAACGGCCAAAATTGCTTTCTTTACTATCTAAAGTGAATTACTTAGTTATCAGAGCTACGTCCCCATATTGACGAGTATTTGCTCTGCTTTGGATGCTAGGTCAAATTCCTTTCCAGCATAGTTCTTCAACCAGTTCAACGTTTAAGATAACCGAGGGGAATGACATGGGATGTCTCATCGAGACGTCTATTGGGAGTCCAAATCTCACCATCCATCCTCCACCAATGGATCACAGCCAATCACTTGTAAGCAGATATATCTCTATGTTCTAGTGGATGGAACATATATGCAGACATTTTTCTCAAAATTTTGGGTTTCAGGCGCATTTTGCATTCCACTTTGCTGATCCATGCTACAGTGGCCTACTGGCTGCTTCATATGGTCCACAGTATAAGGTAATTTGTACTCAAGAGACTTTTCTTTATTTCTTTTCATTAATTTTTATTTGTTTCACCTATCTCTATTCCAACATGTTGATATTGATATTGACATGGATATTTACTTTGAAATAGAAGCATAAAATGATCTTCTGAAATGTGGTTGTGTTGTACTGGTTAAGCTTCAATTATTTTGTTTTCTTATGTGATGTATATGAAGCACGGAAACCTTTTGAGATAAGGTGTGTCTTGGGGTTCGACATCAATAGGACACTTGTATGATACATGTGTTTGGCAACAATTATTCAATTTTTTTTCTTTGCTTTGACACACCTTAGACACATATATGGGATTATAAAAATTTGTCGAAGCAATGATGATCAATGCTTCATGGCCAAAAACTATTACATTGAGCCGTGACATTTGTTGTTAGCTATAAGCTTATAGCATCATGTCATCAAATTCTGACCAGCTTCTTCCTGGCCAGTTATTGGGAACTGCTGCTCCTGTTCGTATTCCTCTGCCATCTGATCTTGCAGAAGAACCGATATTTGTGAATTCCAAGCAGTACCATGCTATTATGAGGCGAAGACAATGTCGAGCAAAACTTGAAGCACATAACAAACTCATCAAAGATCGTAAAGTAAGCTCGCATTTCTGTTTCGTCTCTTCTCTTCTATTAAAGTAACCCCACTAAGAATATTGTTGTTCTGCAGCCATATCTTCATGAGTCCCGCCATGTACATGCATTAAAGAGAGCTAGAGGTGCCGGTGGCCGTTTTCTCAACGCTAAAAAGCTCCAAGAATCAAAGCTAGATTCACCAAACCATGGCCAAAAAAGTGTTTCCAACTATACTTGTTTGAATTTGAATGGAAATATGGTAGAATCTAAAATGCATGATGAGGTTGAAAACTACAGAGATGGTGCTTCATATGCATCCAATAGGAATGAAATGTTGGAGCAGCAAGAGGAGTTAGAGTTCAGGCTATGCAGTTACCCTTCTTCTCAGAGTGGAAGGAACATGCAAGATTATACAGCTGACAAGGGTGTTGGTGCGAATGAACGCCGACACCGACTATCGGTCCTCATGTGAAAGACTAGACTTGTAGAACACATTACATCATTGTGGTTGGTTATTCTTCATGTTATGAAGACCACTGCTTGATTGTGTTCTCTCCACTATTGGGAAGTCATCCTTGGCTCATATTTACTTATGTCTAACTGTTTTGATTATTATTTTAATTTTCCATCACTATATATATTTTTTTTTGGTGAAAATGTTGGGTGAGGGTGCACCGTGGTTACTGTTACCCGGCCAGTGTGTGGCCGTAGCCTGTATGAGTCATGGACCACAGGCGGCTGACGGCGCACTCCTTTCCATCACATTTTACTGCTTATTGTATTGTGTAGCCTAAAATTTTTTAGGCAAAAAGCAAGCATTGACTTGTGTAAAAAACAATGCTTTTCTATGTTGATGTATGCAAATGTGACTTTAATGTTGGAACTTTTGGTCTAATAAGTTTGTTTGCATCTCAAATTTTTAAAGAGTTCTTCAATGCACAGGGCTTGGGCTAATAAGTTTGTTTGCATCTCAAATTTTTAACGTTAAATTGCACTTTTGGTCTAATAAGTTTTCAGTTATGCATTACTTTTGTTGTCCCTATGTTTTTAATTGTTTAAATCAAGTTACCGTACGTTTTCAATCAATTAAATTTGGCCTCAAAGTTAATTAGTGTTTTAGTTATTATTAGAAAAGATAATTCCTTAGGCAATTTATACGCCAAAAATTTGTTTTACATCGACATGTTGCGACTGCCTTTAAATTACAATTACAAAGTGGATTTCCTTAGCAATATCGCCATTTATCCTTCGATATCGGTA
Source organism: Cicer arietinum (assembly GCF_000331145.2). NCBI lineage: Eukaryota > Viridiplantae > Streptophyta > Magnoliopsida > Fabales > Fabaceae > Cicer > Cicer arietinum. The sequence goes on from NC_021160.2 coordinate 52,335,819, forward strand.
TAAATTGATATATTTTCTATTAAAGAACTGTTGCATTTAATTATTTCATACAAATTAAAAAAAATACGATCAATAATAAAGACTAATTATGAAAAATAAGAAAGAAGAATAACATCTAACAACAAGTAAGATGTTTAAATATGTATTTAGTGTACGTAAATATATTATTTTTTAATTTTAGTTCTTATAAATTTTTTTTATTTAGATTTAGTTTTTATAAAATTATACAATCGATTTTAGTCTTTAATATCATTAAAAGATTAAAAAGTTTTTCAAAAATTTCTAAATTATTTTTTAATTTATAAAATAACATTAATTATTAAATAATTAATATAAAAATATTTTAATTTTTAATATATTATAAAAATAATGTGTTAGTGTGTATTTATAAATCTACGTGTCACGTAGTTTATCAACTTTTTTTTATGAATTAAATTTAATTCTTTATGATTTGATGAGAATTAAATACATAAAAAAGTGATATATTTATAAGAATAAAAAATATATTTAAATATAAATAAAATGAATATAATAATTTCAAAATTATTAAATTTATATATTTTAATTTTTAAAAATATGCTAAAATCATTTTACTCGTAAATTCTTTTATTCTCTTTTCTTATTTTCTATGATTGAATCTCATCAATAAAGATAAGATATTTATTAATAATAAATATATATTATTTATCATAAATATAAAGTAGAAAATGATCTAAAAGTGATATTAAATATACAATTAAAAAAACAATTAAAACCATATCGATTGTTATTAGTGTATCGAGTAAGTTTTATTAAAAAAAACTGCTGACGCACGCAAGAAATACATCCTTGCTTGCATTGGGTCCCACCCGATTGCATCATTGCACAATATTTTAATTTATTTAAAAAAAAAGAATTACAGAAAAAGTAGATTAGAGAATGTCCGTGCATCCACGTCACATTACAGTGGAGGCGAGCACAGAGAATCCTCATCCGTGCAAATAAAATCCACACGCACTAACTTGAAGAGAAGAAGAACGAAGAAGAAACTGCGTCGTGTGTTTGTTCTCTCTCTCTCTGAGTGAGTCTCAGTTTTTGTGAAATAATAAAACCGTCTTTCTTTTTCCGTTTGTAGTGTGTAATATTTCCTAAACGACGTCGTTTTCACTATTCTATTAGTTAACTTTGACGAAACCCATAACCATAACCCATTGAATTGAAATTGAATTGAATCGTTTAAGAAAGAGTAATAATGGAAGCACGAGGTCGTTCCGTTGAAGAAATTTTTGAGGATTTCAAAAGCCGAAGAGCTGGCATCATCAAAGCCCTTACCCTAGGTAATTATAATTTCCAATTTTCATTTGCATTTGCATTTGCATTTCTATTTGTATTTGCATGCACGCAAGGTATTTTTTGTGTTGAAAAATTAAGAAACCTAAATTACAGATCATTATGGCAACGGATTTTTCAATTGTTGATCTACAACACTAATTTGTTCCTGTGCCGTCAATTTGATTTTAAATTTAATTTCTTTATTTTTTATATTATTTTTTTGGTTTGTTCGTGCTGTTGTGGCAGATGTTGAAGATTTCTACAGACAATGTGATCCTGGTTAGTTTAACTTTAACTTCAATGCCTTTGCTTCCTTTGAAATTTTGATGAATATCATTATGTTGACGTTTGAAGATGTAATATATTATCTTATAAATATTAAATTGCTTTCCTTTGTGGCTGGCTATTTTATTCCATATATGAATTTTGGTATCTGTTATTGTATTCAATTTCAGAGAAGGAGAATTTGTGTTTATATGGGTTACTTAATGAGAAGTGGGAAGTGAATTTACCTGTTGAAGAAGTTCCACCAGAGCTTCCTGAGCCTGTGCTAGGTATCAACTTTGCTAGGGATGGCATGCAAGAAAAAGATTGGTTATCTTTAGTTGCTGTTCATAGTGATACATGGTTACTTTCCCTTGCATTCTATTTTGGAGCCAGATTTGGGTTTGATAAAGCTGACAGGTATATATATTACTCTCAGCATAACTATTTTATGTCTCAAGTCAACTTGTGTTAAATTAAGGCAGTAGTTTGGATCATACTTTTCATATCATTACATTGATTTAGTCATTGTATATTTTTTTGGTCTTAACCCTCTGGTTTCTAAGGGAAAGTGGCTGTGGTAACCCGGATTTTGGTTGGGAGGTAGGTAAAGTCTGACAAAGGATTCTAGTCAGGGTTCGAACTCGGGTACTCCTATTCAATTTGTTCTTAATTGAAGCACATTAACCACTTGATTCCATTTGTCGAACCACTTGGTTATTGGTTTAGTCATTGTTGAGTTGGGACTTTTCTTTACACCCTTGTTGAAAAGGAGTTTTCTTGTTTAGTATAGCCAGTTGTCTCCACTTAATAACTATTTTCAAACATCAGCCTTGATTTGTAATTTTATTTTCTTATTATAAATCATTGTTGAGTCAGTATCCCACCATGGAGACAAATATGTTGAAGCATAGAAAAAATATTTTACGTTTCTTCCTGAAAAAGAGGCAATTTGTTGATACAAAGCTCCAGTCATGGCAAGATTCAGGGAGGGGTCAAACCCACTGTGGGTCTAATTATAGGCAGCCTTACCTTGCATCGGCAAGAGGATGATTCCACGACTCGAGCCTGTGACCTCTTAGTCACATCACACTTGAAGCAACTCTATAGCAGTTTCTTATCTGCTGAGTTCTGGCTCATCTTAAGATAGTGCAAGAAGGAAAAATTGGACTTATATGTTGATTATCATGTGAATAGAAGATCCCCATCAAGTGGTCTTTTCATTAGCAGCAACAATCCATGCTCTTTGGCTCATCATGTAATTGTCTGTGTATTTGTTTTGGATACTTGGTAATGTTGTATGCATTTTATTATGCATCTATCTAGTCATAATTTGGCATTTGTGATGTAGGAAACGTCTATTCAATATGATTAATGAACTACCAACAGTATTTGAAGTTGTTACTGGTGCAAATACAACAAAGAAACAAGTGAAAGAGAAGTCTTCAGTTTCAAACAACAGTGGCAGCAAATCTAAGTCCAGTTCTAAAGCGGTAAATAATATTTTATTCTTGACAAATAAATACATCTGTTCATAAATATTTGTTGAACTGAATTGCAGTTTAAAACTCAGGATGTTTTTCAAGTGTAGACTGTTTATAGGTAGAAACCCTCTTTAAAATTAAGGCCGTAAGGTAAAGAATTGAAGAGCCTGTTGCATATGCATAAATCTATATAACCATCTCCGTGAGGTTACAACTAGAAATAAGATGTTCGAAGGTATCATCACAAGTTAAGTTTTAACATTCTGTTAAATCTATATTAAATTACTGATATATATATATACCTTGGGAGTTTAGAATCGTATCACTATATCTCAAAGGTATAATAACCCTTAGCCTACAATATAGGAAGCTATGGTTTGTTTGTTGTTCTTTGCCAATTTTAAATTCTTTTATCCTCTCTTCGCTCTTGATAAAACTAACATACAAAAATGGGTTGACATGGTGTGCGTGTTCATATGCAAGTTGATACAAAGACTTAAAAGATATAACTAGAAGCATTAAGATAAACTTTCATAAGAAAACAAGGTTGTGGCTTCTGCCCAACCTTCTATTGTCTGCCCTATCATTAGCGCGCAACAATATAGTACAAATTTGACATGCAGGGAAAGTCTAAAAAAACTTGTCACACGCCTGGATAACATACAGGGGTAACCATAGACAATAGTAATACAGAGAGTTTGTTGGGATAGATAGCTGTTAATATTATTATTGTTGTTGTTGTTATTTATACTGTTAAGCATCTGTGAATAAAAAAAGGAGTAACTAGATTAATTGGTTGCTTTGAGCAAGACCAAAATGAAACAATTCTACAGAATAAAGTTCTTCCTCATTCAAAACCTTATCGTTTACCGCAAAAAAAAAAGTAACCAATGTGGGAAACAATCTGTGTTTATCTTGTATGAACTTGCTAGTTGCTACAACTTGTCCCCTCCTTTATTAACCCGAGTCTAAAATACTTTGATGTTTCATTACATTTTGGTGATAATGAAAGAACTTTACCTTAAGCCTTGGTTATTGTGCAGTAGTTTTGACATTGTTCACACACTCGAATGAAAAAATGAAGCATGATGAGTATATTGGCTGCACTGGTTAATTCTTGCAAGCTTTGTACTTGTAAGATGTAATTTGGAGTTTGGACTGAATAGTTAATTAGTTATGGCATGCAAATGGGTATTGAAATATTGACTTCGGTTCGGACCTTAACTTCTACTTCTAAGGCATGGAGAAATAAAAAGAGGAGAGTAGAGTATCCTAATATGCTGTATCTTTTTCTTTATTGTCTTTTTGAATTAGGCATGTTGTGGATACTCATTGCTAGTGGTATCACATTGTTTTAGAAGCATATGATTGAAGTCACCTTGTTAATGATATGTATACTAGATTGGAAATGGATCATCTCGTGTTGAAATTTCACACGATCATGTAATGATAAAATGGTGTCTATCTCTCTTCATAAGTATCCACTAACTATGATATGGCCTCACTTAAGATATACACAAGTTTTCAACATGAGAAGATCCACTACTTCCAAATAAGTTATGTTGATGTACTTACTTTCAATGTGAAATTGTGTGGGAGGTTAAGAATATCTGACTTGTGTAGGTAGTGTTGATATCTTGTTTGTTTTCTGTTCTACTTCTGAGATAGTCTGTATTCTCATCTAATTGTTGACTGGTTGAGCAGCGGGCTCCTGAAACTCAGAGCAGACAACCAAAGGCATTACAATCAAAAGACGAGGACGAAGAACTTGAAGAACAAGAGGATGATGAACATGGAGATGCCTTGTGTGGGGCTTGTGGTGATAACTATGGTGCTGACGAGTTCTGGATTTGCTGTGACATTTGTGAGAAGTGGTTCCATGGCAAATGTGTGAAGATCACTCCTGCACGGGCAGAGCATATCAAGCAATACAAGTGCCCGTCATGCAGTAACAAGAGAGCTCGCTAGCTAATTTCAATCACAGACAAACTTCGTTGGAATCTATACTGATCTGGTTAATATGCTTTACTTTCTAGATGCAGTTATGGACAGTTTTTATCAAGTTTAAGACATAGGTTTCTTTTGTAGTCTGTAGGATTTGTGCCTGTGTCGGTCAAGTAATTTGATGCTTGTCTTCTTTGGTATATGTATGTAACCGTCGTTGAAACATTGTTGACTGGGAAAAGCAAACCAAAATTCCTGGCCACCTTAATGTTATGGAAACCAAAGTAAAACGATATTTGCACTAAATGAATTAATAACAGGTGATGGTTTATCCAACCCCCCAAATTTGCTCAATTTTTTGGTTTTTTATTGGATATTAACTTTTGATAGTGTAAAATGCATTATCGAATTTTAGTTTTAGGTGATTTATTTGGGGGCGGAAAAGCAAACACGAGGGGTGGATAACCAATCACCTTAATAACATGCATGTAAATTCTCTTTTTCTTTTTTTGGGTCAAATTGTGGAACTTCTCCTATGCACACAAGATCTGGTTCCCTATGGCATGGCCAAATGATGGGTATATGAGTGAATACATTGTTCGTAACATTAGTCTTTCCATGTTGGAAAAAAAAACAAGACATCAGGCTTTCCATGTTGACAAAAAAAAAGCATTAGTCTTTCGATGAATTAAATCAATTCAATCAGTTCTAATTAAAATAGAGATTCATGCAAACAAATTTAGAAACATGTTATAAATAAAATGTCTTTAACAAAATTGTGCTTAACATTTTTTATTTTTTATGTCGTTGAATAATACTCTTATTTTTACAATGACTATCACTTTAATAAATAAATTGGTCTTAAAATAAATATTATTTTTAATTTTAGTTATTTTTTTATACTATTCTTTAATGATTACTATGTACATAATTTACAAAATATTATTGTGTTTTACATTGATAAAAGTAAAAAATATTAAAAAACACTTATCATAAGATGGAGGAAGTACACCTTTTGTTTATTTTTAGTTGTTTTTAAAGATTATTTTCTCATAAAAAATAATTATTTTTAATGAATTTTTTAATAGTAATTTATCATTTCATTCGACATATTTATCTTTCTACAATAAATAATTAAAAATAATATTAGTAAAAATATTTTTCTTACAATAGATTAGACATGATAAAATAAATTATTATATTTTATTTTAATAAAATATGATAAAATTAAAAGGCTTAATCGCAGTTTTGGTTTCTCTATTTTAGCTGAATCGCAAAAGTAGTTCCTCCATCTTATTTCTCCCCAGTTTTGGTCCTTCAAACATAATTTTGATCCAAAACTTGATAAAATTTTATTTTTTATTTAAGTCACACAATGCCTCAAGATCTCATTACAACTTTAAAAAGTGAAATTTTATCAAGTTTTGGTCAAAAATTCTGTTTGGGGACCAAAATTCTGTTTGGGGACCAAAACTGGGGAGAAACAAAATGAGAGGACTACTTTCGCGATTCAGTTAAAATAGGAAACCAAAAGTGCAATTAAGTCAAATTAAAATTGCCACTTTATTATATCATTTCAAATTGTTTTATAGACTATTTTTTTAATAATATATATTTTTGTTTTGATATAAAATTTAATAAAATAAATAAATAAAATCTAATTAACAGTTATTTTATCTAAAGATTTTAAATTTAGAATCTATCCAAATGATTTGTCCAAAATAATTAAAATTTATGAACTAGTTGCGCTCTTAGTGGAGTGGTATCTTATTTATTGAAAAGAAACGAAATGATGACGATAGGTTTGGAGTGAGAGTCGCGGCGGCTCGCAAGCTGCAAGTATTTAAGGTGAATTGGTTTGGTTTGGTTGATAAGACATTAACATTTCATTTCCGTTTTCCATTTTCCATTCCATGGCTTCTTCAACTCTCTTTCAGTCTTCACCTTTCTCCCTTAACACCAATACCAAACCCTATTCTCTTCCCATTTCAACTAAACCCATTCATTTCACCGTCAAATCCCAATCACAATCTCAACCACAACCTCTCACTCAAAACAACACCCCCACCCCCTCTCCTTCCCCTTCCTCCAAACTCCGCCGTCCCGCCGACGAAAACATTCGCGACGAAGCTCGCCGCAAAAACGTCTCCCAACACCTCTTCTCCGCCAAATACGTCCCTTTCAACGCCGATCCATCTTCCACCGAATCCTACTCCCTTGACGAAATCGTCTACCGATCTCAATCCGGCGACCTCCTCGACGTCCAACATGATCTCACCGCTCTCAAAAAGTTCGACGGCGCTTACTGGCGTAACCTGTTCGATTCCCGCGTCGGTAAAACCACGTGGCCTTATGGTTCCGGCGTTTGGAGCAAAAAAGAGTGGGTCCTACCTGAGATCGACGATGATGACATCGTTAGCGCTTTCGAAGGTAACTCCAACCTGTTCTGGGCTGAACGTTTCGGCAAACAGTTTCTAGGCATGAATGAATTGTGGGTTAAACATTGTGGTATTAGCCATACTGGTAGTTTCAAGGATCTAGGTATGACTGTTCTTGTTAGCCAAGTTAACCGTCTCAGAAAAATGAACCGCCCGGTCGTAGGTGTCGGTTGCGCTTCCACCGGCGACACTTCGGCTGCTTTGTCTGCTTATTGTGCTTCAGCTGGAATTCCTTCCATTGTTTTCCTACCGGCTAATAGAATCTCCATTGCTCAATTGGTCCAACCGATTGCTAACGGTGCTTTTGTTCTTAGCATTGACACTGATTTTGATGGGTGTATGCAGTTGATTCGTGAAGTAACTGCTGAATTGCCTATTTATTTGGCTAATTCTCTTAACAGTTTGAGGCTTGAAGGTCAGAAAACTGCTGCAATTGAGATTTTGCAGCAGTTTGATTGGCAAGTACCTGATTGGGTCATTGTACCTGGTGGAAACCTTGGAAATATTTATGCTTTTTATAAAGGGTTTCAGATGTGTAAAGAGTTAGGTCTTGTGGATAGGATTCCAAGGCTTGTTTGTGCTCAGGCTGCAAATGCAAATCCTTTGTATTTGTATTTTAAGTCAGGGTGGAAGGAGTTTAAGCCGGTTAGGGCACAAACTACTTTTGCATCTGCTATTCAGATTGGTGATCCCGTTTCTATTGATAGAGCTGTTCATGCTTTGAGGAGCTGTAATGGAATTGTTGAGGAAGCTACTGAGGAAGAATTGATGGATGCTATGGCTCAGGCTGATTCGACTGGAATGTTTACTTGTCCTCACACTGGTGTTGCTTTGACTGCTTTGTTTAAGCTGAGGAATAGTGGGGTTATTAAGCCTACTGATAGGACTGTTGTGGTGAGTACTGCTCATGGGTTGAAGTTTACTCAGTCCAAAATTGAATACCATTCAAAGGGTATCAAGGACTTGGCTTGCCAATTTGCCAATCCTCCAATGCAGGTCAAGGCTGATTTTGGGTCTGTTATGGATGTTTTGTCTAAGTACTTGCAGAGCAAGGCTCCTAGGTATCATTAGGTTGGCACTGCAGGTCAATGCAGATTTTGGGTCCCAAGTATTCTGAATGTATTGTCCAAGAATTTGCAGAGCAAGGCTCCCAAGTATCAGTAGTATAGCACTGTGCAGGTTTTGCTCCTGTGTCTATGCTGCTTGTTTGCTTTTTAGACACTGTGCTGTCTTTTGTATTAGCTTTTTGGTCTTCCTGATGATTTACTTGCATTCTGTATGCATGCTTCCCTCTATAATTGAGAAAGCTTGCTGGATTTGTTGTAGATTATCTTTGTTGAGCATTTATTAGCTCTAGTAGAAATTAAATCGATAAGATGAGGAATGCTCATCATTGACTTGTTACTGCACTATTGATCATTTCCCCCGCTCCAATATAACGAATTTATTGCTTATGCTAAATGTGAGTACTACCAAGAAACTCTCTACAATCCTTTATCTCCAATTTCCAAAGGGAGAATTCATCCCAAAAGACTGTAATCTATTAGGCAGGAGAGTCCCCCTACTTGTAGGCTTCATTTATTATAAGCATCGATCATTAGGTGAGACTCCTGAATATGGGAGACTCATTACAATGATGCTCCATCATTTAAAAGATGATGTCCTCAATGATCTGCACTCTACGATATCGATACTTCACCTCGTTGGCCATAACTCTCTATTGGTAGCCTTCTAGTTCACATTGACCTCTCAACAATAATGCTAATCTTATGAGCATTGGCTCAAAGTAAGAATTCTTTGAAAAATGTTGTCTATTATATATAGGAGATCCCCTAGACTTATAAGCTCTACCTATTAGGTGAAGCCACTCAATGGAAGACTCATAACAATGCCCAACTGTTGGAGAGCCGATGCCCTCCGCAGTAACTTTTCACTTGGTGTCACTTCACTCAATTTCCTTGTTGGTCAAAATCATGAATCCTCCGTGGGCAGCTCTCCTTGACGTTGGCCTCACAATGGGAGTGCAGTGTAATGGGTAATTGTTCAAATAGAGAACAATCTCAAAAAGACTAGTTCATTAGGTAAGAGAATTCCTAGATTTATAAATTATAAGTCTCATATATTAGGTGATACCCAATCGTGGAAATAGCACAATCAAAACCCTTGCAATTATGATCTCAATAAAGGCCAAGAGTCCCATGATTGGACCACTAAATTGTTGAGTTGACAATGACATCAGTGTAATGATGAGGGGAAAGGTTGAGATATTTTTGGGTATAAGTTATTCAAGTTAACAACAAATTGGAATTTCGTGGCTTTGTTGGACGTGTATAAATGGACCCTCAAGTACTTGAGGAGATCCCAACTAATTTTTTCCCACTTTTTTCATATCTTTTTCAAAAATTGGTATAATTCCGTTTGAAAAGAAATTCACCTGTGTTCCCAGCCATATCTTACAACATAATCAAATTTATTACAGCAAAATAAACTTAAACAAAGTACTGTTGAGGATTCTATACTTTTCTCCAAAGGTACATTTGGATTGAATTTTACTTAAGATATATTTGAATAAAACACTTCACTTCCCTTGTATTACACTGATTTTACTTGACACTTTGCAGCTTCGCCATGTTTTATAAACTACACAAACCTTCTTTACAAGGGAAAGTCTGTTCATTGCTGTAGCTTTATGTATGGTCTTTCGGTAGTTTCTTCTATACGTGCTTGTTTCTGAGTAAATGATTACATTCGAAAATAATAATCATAACTAGGAATTCAAAATTTCAGATGAATCTAAAATATGCTTTGGTTAATTGGATATTTTTAGAATTCAAATGATGAAACAAAGAAAATGAATAAACTGAACAGTTGAAATAAGCAGAATGCCAGAATCTGATGGGTAAGGTCTCAACGACCAAAACAAACTGAACACTTGAAATATTTATACACTAAAAAGAAAATAAAGTGTTATATATGCCTGCTAGAATTCTCTTGCAAAACTTGTATGAATTTGGAATCAATGTGTACATAAGAACAAAAGAATTCACTTCAGAAACAAATTAAAAAGGACTTATGACAATGCCTTCAACTTCTTCTTTTGTTTGTGGTTTTGATGAAGGGTATTATAGAGATTAGACCTCCCTATCCCCTGATTCTCCTTCGTCTTCATGGAGTTTATTTTCTCCATCCTTAAACCAGCCCTGAAGCATTCAATAAAATTACCAGCTTTGCTATCAACATCTGGATTGGGAATGGGATACACCAGTAGATCAATTGCAGGTTCTCCACCACTACTTG
>NC_021160.2:52347316-52357364 GCF_000331145.2 Cicer arietinum
ACCACTACTTGAACTACCAATGCTATCTATTCTAACAAAGTCACCCTGCACCTTGAATTTCCATGCTGGAATTTTGAATGGCGGCGGTGGAGGAGGCGGTGGAGGTATTGAGATCAACGGCGACTCATTACCGGTTACCACTTTTTCTTCCAACACAGAAAAATATTCATTGTCGTTTGTTTTCGACATAGGCATAGATGAAACATGATGTTGCAGCTGAGAAACAGAGTTAAGTTTCTTCTGTTTGTTTTGTTTCAATGATAACAAATTATGAAAAGATGAAGACGGTGGTGGCGGTGAAGGACGTGATGAATTCAGCATAGTAGTAGCAGGTTCAGAATTCTGAATGATTTGAAAATTTTCTACGCTTTTATGTCTTTGTTTCTTCTTCTTTCCGTTCAAAGATGTTAACAACTCTTTTGTTGCACTTGTTTTTTTATTCTTTCTCTCTGCATTGTTATTTTTTGTTTTCACAATTGTTTCCGACTTCTCCTTCTTCTTTCCTTTGAAAGATATGTTAATGTTCTTGATGTTTGCTTCTTTCAAGTTCATGTCCAATCCACGGTAACCATTAACATGTGTATCATCGTTAAATCTCCACCGTTCATCGCCTGCGACCCACAAAGACTCTTGCCGGAGATCGGGGTAAGAGTTGAAACTCCTCAACCTGTTATATGAAGTTCTATCTTCTGAGTACTCATACCAAGAAAATGGTGGCATTTCTGTTTCCGGTTCTAGGTTTGGTTTCTCGTACTCTTGTCGCGTGTTTGTGTCTGAAAAGGTTTGATCTTCATAGGAACGCGGACTTTCATTGGTATTATTGTTTCTGCTAAGGAAACCACAGAATATGGCAAAGAGAACAAGCAGAATGTTAAGGGAATCCCAACTCTTCTTAACTGAATTTGGTCTGAAAATGTGAGATGTGAAAGATTGCAATGTTGGAACTACAACCAAGGCAAATGCAATTGTAGTTACTAGAAGAATTATGACAACAGTGCCGGAGGTAACTAATAGAGAGTATGAGCGGCTGAGGCGGCGTCGGTTGGCCCCACTGTTTTGCAGCCAGAAGGGTGGTGACATGTCTTCCTCTTCTTCCATTTGGTTTTTGGTTTGATGCCAAATGGTTGATGTTTTATTTTGAAACTTGGTGTGTGGAAGGAAATATGATATTCAATTTTCTTACAATGACATATATTGTGGAGTTGTTGCTTTGGTTTTGTTCTACTTTTTTGTGTTCTTTGGTTGCTTATATAGTGTTGGATGACATGATTAATTATTTAATAATAATAGTAACGTAACATGATGTGTTTGCCATTTGTTTTTTATTCATTTATATTTAGAGAAGTATTTTTCTTTTTTCAAATGAATTGATGAGATTGGTTGAAATGGAATGATAATATGAAAATAAGAAAATATGTATAACTTAATAATTGTTGGCAATTTAGTGGTGTTGGCTGTCTCAAGGGAAATGACAGCCAAATAGAAAATGGTGGTAAACTATGCCATGTGCCTTTAGAAATTGTCAAATTAAGGCTTGTAATAAGCTTGACTTGATCCTCAATTTTATTTGATATACTTGCAAATTATTACAAGAGTCCAATCATTGAACTAATACAATTCATACCATATCACGTTATTTGTCCATCAAGATTCATAGTATTTTATTCATTTTGAATTTGTTGCCAATTTTTTTAAATAATATATTTTCTCATCTACCCCCCGGATTTTGCTATTTATATTGTATTTATTGCTCTTACTTGTGAACATGACTTATAGTATATTAAATAATTAAGTAGTTAGTAATTATAACGATTAATGAGCATAAAAATATGTTATAGGTTGTATAGTATACAACTATACATTAGGGTGATGCGATAATGGCCATGCTTTTTGTGTGAGACAATCGAGTAAGTATCACTCAAAATTGTTGGAGTTAAAATAAATGGAGTGACGTAATTGCATAAACAGGGAAAGAAAAAAATGACAATGGAATGACAAAAGAATGATAATAGAACCTGATTTTTATGAGTTTTATTAATAGATAATAATTCGTTTACCCATAAAAAATATTGGTAAAAGTTTATGAAGAAATGTATCAAACATTACATTGCTTGTTTAATTAGATGTAGAAGGGAAACGCGTTTATGCAATGTTTGTTTTATGTCATCGTCATCAACAGCGTAGAGAGTCTTGTTTTATACTCTTTATGCTAAACAAACCAGCGTCTAAAAAATTGAATCCTGTACAATTCTTTCGCCGCAAGCCATCAGTTTATGATCTTATATATAGAATGACAGAACATTTTATAATAAGAAAATAAAAGGAATAATTGTTAGCAATTGATCAATGTCTAAAATTAGAATATAAAATCATCATTCGTAAGAAAATGTTTCGTAACATAGTGTTAGATTGAATATCATATTTTATATTGGAATTTAAGATGATGTACACCGGCGGAGTTTAGTAGAGACATAGGGTGACCACGACCATTCTAAAGTCATTTGACAATTTGTTTTCAATAAAAATTGTATGTATTAGACTTATAAAAATCAATAATATTATATGATAAACTCAAAAAAAAAAAATTAAAAAATGATTAAATTGATTTCTGTGTATGTTCGAGTTCAATCTAAATCGAACTAAATAAATTCAATCTTTTGTTGATTTGAGGATGATTTCATTTCAATTAAAAGCGATCATCAATATTTGAATAAAATTATTAGACTATATCATTAGTATTATCTTCAATATGTGTTGTCTTTAAAGATTTTTTTAATCATTTATATATTATTTTTCTTAATATAGTTTATATATTCTTGTCATTAAAAGAAATTTACGTAATTGTTTTACTAAAATAAAAAATTTAGTGTTTGTAAAATAATTTTTTTTTATATTTTTAAAATAAGTAACTTAATTTTTATTAATATAAACTTGATTGAGCTGAATCAAATCAATGTGTTTTTCATCGGTTTGGATTTAATTTTGTGAGAAAATTGTAAAAATTCAACCAAACTAGTTATCTTTTTTATTTACATTTTTTTCCTCTCCAAACATACAAAACAAAGCAATATGTTATATACCCTTAATTATGTCTCTCTTAACCTTGTACAATTTTTCAGTTCAATTTTGTCTCTCTTAAGTGTGTTTATATTGTAAAACAACATAAAATTATAATATACAATAAAATATTATATTTAATTTAATTTATCAATTAAAATTTTAAAATTTTGACACTTCCAAAATATTTGTTCAAACTCCGTCACTGACCGTCCATCTGTGTGCAAGTTTTAACTGTGTATCAAACTTAATAGTATGACACATTTGCTAACTCTTTACCACATATCTATAGTACAAAATTAATAATCTAAAATCATTTAGTATGTCAATGAAAAATTAAATTCAATAGTAGATTTTGTGATATAATTACACAATAAAGAATTATTGTAGGCGTCATACTATTAAATTTGACAATGCGGTGTTACACTAAATCATATATATATTTGAGGAGAAATTAAATTACATTTAAAGAGTTACATTCATTTAATAAATCAAACTAGATAAATATTTTTTAAGATTAAGTGTTGGATTAAAATTTATTATCATATAAATCATATATACGAACTTTGATAGTAGTATTCTATGATCATTTCCTACGATAAGATCAATATTATATGGAATTACAGTGTTGCCGTCAATTTTGATATATTAAATTCACATAGAAAATGATTATATTATTAAAGATAAAATTCGTTGATATGATAATAATTTTAAATTTAACAGTTAGATTTAAAAAAATATTTATCTAACATTATGAGTGAAATTTGGTTTCTAAGTGTACGTAGGGACAATGTTCTCTTAATTGTTAAGAGTAAAGGCAGAAAATTTGATACCTTCTAGTTTAATCAATTCTTTTGGCTGTAAACCTGTGTGCAAGAATTACTCTTTGGAAACTTTCGTGTATTGTGCAATTTTCTATGCTTTGTCATCTATTTATTTGGAAAAAGAAGTCTAATTAAAATAATTTATCATTTTATTATTTTAAAAGTAATTTATCATTGACCATACTCATTTTAGGGGGTGAAAGCGTGTATCCGAAAAACTTGATTGGGTGAAAAATGAAAAGGTCAAATTTAAATAAGTAGAACAGTAAAAATGATAAGGGTAAAATTGACATTTTGATTAAAATACGGGGTAGAGTATAAGGCAAGGGGTATAATTTTCTAGAAGGAGAGTGAGGTGAGCCCAAGGCCTAAAGTAAGAGCTTGTTAGTTCTCATTGAAAAAATTTCCAAAATTATGGATATATATCATAGGTTAATTAAAATTAAAATTGTTTTACAGTTAGATCCAACTCATGTATTTACGTAGTAGAGAATGGTCAACTAAATTGCATTTTTTAGGAGGACACCAAAGTTTTGTTATTATAAAACCAAATCATTATTGTTAACATGTAACAACCTTTTGGTATAATCCATTTTGATATTCCCACCAAAAATAGCAATAAAGGTAGTCAATGTTACCAAAATACAAATGTGTAAGTGTAACATATTTGTTATTAATTTCTTCTCTTAATTATTATATAGATTATCATTGTAAAATTAATTAACTTATTATTATCTAATGGATTCAAATGTTGAAGAAGGATCGACCGTGATCGCCATTGATACCGACCACAACAGCCGACGCGCCGTAAAATGGGCTGTGGATCACCTTTTAGAGAAAAACTCATCATGCATCCTTATTCACGTTAGAACCAAAACCTTCAATCCCAGTAGGTACCCTTTGTATTAATTAATATATATTGCATGCTTCCATATTTTGGAGGTCCATTTTAATTGTATGGAGAATTAGCTAGCTAAATATATTCATTTTGTGTGGTGTATCACTAATTAGTGGGTTTTATATGTGTAGATGAATTTGATGTTGTCCCTAAACAAGGTCGTGCACCAACCGAAGAAGAATTGCACAATCTTTTTCTTCCTTTCAGAGGATTTTGTGCTCGAAAAGGGGTAATTAGTAATTGAAATAATCATATGCTATAGTCATCATCATGATATATAATTAATTAATTAATTAATTAATTGAGGGTATATATTTTTTCAGATTATAGCAAAGGAGTTGGTACTTCATGACATTGATGTTCCAAGTGCACTTACAGATTACATGATTGACAATTCTATCACCAACATTGTTCTTGGTGCTCCTCGCTGGAATAATGCTTTTATAAGGTCAATTTTTAGCATATTTTATCTGCTTCTGTAAAGTTAATGTCATTAGGTTAGAAGAAACTAATTAACTAATGTTGAATTGATACAGGAAATTTAAAGATGTAGATGTTCCAACAAGCTTAATCAAGTCTCTGCCAGAATCATGCATGGTGCATATTATATCAAAAGGAAAAGTCCAAAATATTCAACCAACAGGTTGTTCCCAAAACATTACTATGACAATTTCTAGTCCCCAATCAAATTATTTGTCCAAAGATTTAAACAGGTATGTGCATTACTTTAAGTGTTAAAATAATTAGTCTCAAAATCAAGTTTAGTTCTTGCAGAATTTTTGTTGTTGATGTTTAGTCTCTAATTTGGTGATTTCGTCGTGCTCATTTGTTAAGAAAATCATTCAAACAAAGAATTTGGCGGCGATTAAGCAACGATGGGGGATCCTTTTGTCAAAACAACAATGCAAGACTAGTGCGATGTATGTCGCATAGAGAGACTTATCCATCAAGGATATCAATATCAGATGAAAACCAAAATGTTGTAGACAAGTCGCATATTTATGATAGGAGCAAATCTTCTAAAATGTTCCTAGTAAGTTCTGCATTATTATTTTAAATAACTGAGTAAATCATTTTGTATGTGACATCTTAGGAAAGTAATAATTTGGTGTATGAAATTGCTAGACTATATAGATTGCAAGTAAATAATGGACTTACTTGTATAACAAGTTTCTATACTATTTTTCATAAAATTTTCTCTCTTGATTGAGTTATCTTTCAGAATAGCATGGAGACAGAAAAAACCAGATTAAAACAAGAGAAGAAGAGAGTAACAAAGAAGTGTCGGTCAGCTTCGGTCGGTAGAGAAAGTGGTTCTGCAAAACAGATGGTAATTAATGTCATATTTCATATTCTACATCACATGGTGACTTTAAGATTAATGTCATGTTGTCATTTCAGGCAATGGAAGTTGAAAAGTGTAAGCAAGAAGAATGGAGCAGAGAAAAAGCTAGGCTTGTTGAACGGGCTGCATTGAATTTGGCAGAGGCAGAGAAGCAGAAAACTAGTGCAGAATTGAAGACTCAGAAGAGAAAACAAGAAGAAGTAAGTGGTGCGAATGAAGAAGCAGGAGGAGAAGAAAGAATGAGAACATTAAATGAAAGTGAAAAAAACAAACTTTTATTTAAGAGATACAATATTGAGGAAATTGAAGTTGCAATAAATTACTTTGATATTGATGGCAAAATTGGCGAGGGTGGATATGGACCTGTTTTCAAAGGTGTGCTTGATCAAGCTGCTGTTGCAGTTAAGGCCTTGAGACCTGACATAACCCAAGGAGAGAAGCAATTTCACCAAGAGGTAACCATTTCATATTTGAACTGCGTTAGCTATTTAAATTGTTGTTGAATTTTCATTATAATATTAAACTGGATTCTTAATCTTAATGGCTCCAATATGCAGGTCCTTGTTTTGAGTTCCATAAGACATCCAAACATTGTAATACTTTTAGGCGCTTGTCCGGAGTACGGATGCCTCGTGTATGAGTATCTAGAGAACGGAAGCTTAGAAGACCGCCTTTTTCAAAAAGACAACACGCTGCCAATTCCATGGAAAACTCGATTCAAAATAGCATCAGAGATTGCCACAGGCCTTCTTTACCTTCACAAAACAAAACCAGAACCGGTCGTGCACCGCGATCTCAAACCAGCAAACATTCTCTTAGATGGAAACTACGTAAGTAAGATCACCGATGTTGGTTTGGCAAGGCTTGTTCCTCCTTCTATTGCCAACAAAACAACTCAATATCACAAGACAACTGCGGCCGGAACATTTTGTTATATCGATCCGGAGTATCAACAAACAGGACTATTAGGCGTAAAATCGGACATATATTCATTAGGTGTGATGCTGCTACAGATCATTACTGGAAAACCACCTATTGGTGTGGCTCATTTGGTTGAAGAGGCCATTCAGAATGGTACTCTTGAAGAGGTTTTAGATCCAAATGTGACAGATTGGCCTGTTGAAGAGGCTTTATCATTTGCTAAATTGGCTTTGAATTGTTGTGAGATGAGAAAAAAGGATAGACCGGATCTTGCTACTGTCATATTGCCAGAGCTGAATAGACTCAGAGATTTAGAACTATAGGACAGTGCAGGTTTGTGAATTAACTGAATATAATGACACCTATACTTGTGGTTTAATTTTGTGATGAACTTGGCAAAGGAAAAAACGCAATCCCTTTGTATAATGTATAATGTGTATATATTCAATATGTTGTTCGGAAAAACTAGAGAAAATGGTCAATAAAATGCGGAATGTTTTTTATCCCATCTATGTATATAAATAGGAAAATTAGAATATGTAATTCCAAAATATAATAATAATGACAGATAAATAAATATTAATATATACACCATAATTTTTAAAAAGTGTTTAGAAAGTAAGAGCATAGAACTACAAGATATTCCACTATGTAAATAAAGAGTACACTCAAGTTTCTTTTAGAAGCATTACAGAACAAGAATCATCAAACAAATATTATCCAACGGTGAAAATCAAAACAATAACATGACACATTAGTAAAAGTGGGTATAGCAAACTAAATTAAAGTGAAGGTAAAACTACTCATAAAACATATTAATAAATCTAAACAGAGATAGAAATAGCGGACTAAAATTCCAACTAAAAAAAATATCAGTGGTATCTAGGGATATCAATTTGCACCCGAGATTGGAGATCAACACAAGAATTGGGACGTAAGAGAAAATTCTCCTAAAAGAAGGTTGGAGATAGGGACAGAATCATGCGTGATCCCCGTCTTCGAGAATATTACAACAATATCTTTTTATAAATATAGAAATATCTACAAATACAAACACTTTTTATCATCTTATTATTATTTTTTAAACCAACATAATTTAAAACAAAATAACATAACTTATTACTTTGATTCCTATTACATCCAAAAAACAATCTCAATTAGAAAATCTCTCTCTGGGGAGAATGGGGATGGAACATGGGACATGTTGAGGGGTGGAGATGAGGAGTGGGAAAACACCCACTACCCTACCTCATTAAACTACTAGAAATTTGTTTTCACCTGCGGCCTTTCAGGCGGATTTAAGCAACATATCCGTAGGAAAACACATTACCTGCGGATATCTTGGGGAACCATATCCCAACTGTAGCAGCAAACTAAGGCATTTTCTTAAGATTTTAGATGCAGAAAAATCTGTAGTACTATTCCCACAAATATATTTCGTCTTAAAATCTACGATCCACATATATGAAAATCCGCAGGTAATATCGTATCAAAATTATTTTTAAAATGAAATTCACACGCTTACTATAAACGAGTTTTTTTATATTTTATTTATTTGAAAATTTCAACCAAAAATATATAAAAATATTATTATAAATACATTTTGAAAATATTTAATATTAGTCTTTAATTGAAATACTATTGCAATACTCCAAAACAAAATTTATATCATGTTTACAAATCAAAACTAAATATTAATTAAAGCATGATCCAACTATTATGATAATTCTAAATAAAATTTATATCATGTTTGCAAATCATAACTAAGTATTAACTAAAATTATGATTAAAAAAAAACTAAGTATAATCAAGTGCAAAACAAAAACAAAAACTCAATATGATCACTACCAATGCCATCATCTCCACTATCTTCATCAATTTCATTGTTGGGTAATGGTGATGAACTTGGACGAGAAGAAATCCAACAAATCGTAAATATTTTGCATGAAAAAATGTTAAATTTTTGTTGGTCTCGACCATCCATTGTCTTGTCGTTGCAAATTATATTAGTAGTTAGATGTACATTATAAAAACCAAATTGACAATGAATAATCAAATATAGAGACTATATACGTCATTAATGGAAATATCACCTATTGAAACAATGTTGTCACAAACAAAAAAATAGAAGTGACTATTATAATTGTCACCTTCACGGAATAAGTATTTATTTTTCACCTATTAATAGATTAATTATTTTAGTTCAAATCATAAGGATTTTGATATTGAAATACCATTTATATACATAATTTACAAAAAATTAGACATAAACATGGTACAACATAAACATAAACAATAGATATTTAAAATCCTTTACATATATGGTTAGAGATGCAATCAAGATTATATATAAAGAAAATAATATATTAAAAAGTATTAATATATCTTAAATGAGTCTCCATTAATTTATGAAATTAGTTCTTATAGTGCAATATATGTTGTAGTTTTAAAAAATAACACAATAACATGATTACTATGCTTTTAGAACAAAATCATGTATAACATCGCTAAAGAAAAACTTGTTTGTAGTGACGGAAAATATTTGTAGGTAAAGGTATATAAAGGATAGATATAGCACCAAAAACCTATACTAACTTTTCATAGTCAATATTTTGTTATACTTGTGATTTTGATGGTTTTGTGGCTGTTTGACAAAAAACTTGGGTTTTATTGTTGGTACAAATGACACCTCAAGATATGTTATATTCATTTTCCATCACTATAACTTTTAGTGATAGTTTTCATATTCAAAAAGAAGAATACAGAATTCCAACCATACATATTTTGTTAGTATAAATTTTAATAGTAGATCATAATTTGTACTATTCACAATTTTTATGTCTAGCTATAATATAATAATTTAGTATTTTATCCTACGAGATTAATTTGATTATAAATTCTTGCAAGCATATCAAATTAACAATACACAACTATTTCAATCTTATAGTATTAATATATATATATATATATATATATATATATATATATATATATATATAAAAA
>NC_021160.2:52357478-52382672 GCF_000331145.2 Cicer arietinum
ACATATATCTCTATCTTATTATTTATATATATATATATATATATATATATATATATATATATATATATATTAATAATAAAGAAAAGTGTCACACTATCATCTAATAGACATATAAAGTTTTATAACAATTTTTTTAATCTATTTAATTTATAAGTTTCCATCTTCACATACAATATACAAAATAATAAATATCACTATAAATTTACATATACTTATGTAAGGTATGGAGTTCAAACTCAAGATAATACATTTAATATACCAATTTTGACATTTATCATTAATTGAGCTAAAATTAATCAAAAACAATATTCACAGATAAATTAGATCTCAATTAAAAAAAAATTATAAAAGAATAATAGCCCAATTAAAAATAGAAAATATTAGTCCTAAAAAATATATGGAAATATTAACAATATCTTAATGTGAATTAGTTAATACTATCTACATTTCATGTTTAAACCCAAAAAACTAGATTCATGTCGAGTTAAAAAAAAGTAGATATCATGTTCATCAGCGACTAAATTAGAAGAATTCAAATTGTTAATGACACTAAAAGCCTAAAAAACTTATAATAAAAAACATAAAACACCACACATACAAAATATTATTATTAAACAATAAACATTGAAAAATGAATAATAAAGATATACCTATGGTACATTGTATAGACAGTTGTAGGTATAATCGATAGCTACGATTTAAATTACCGTCAATAAAAACATCAGTAAATAAATTTTAATTATTTTTTAGTGACACATATTCATTATATATATATATATATATATAATATATATATTCAAATCTCAAGTGATTATATCTTATTAAATAATATAAAATGCACTTTAATTAATTAGATTCTATTTTTTTAATAACCTTTATTATTCCTCTGAAATAATTTTTGAATAAGTATGACTTTTTTAAGAGTTTGATTTTTTATTTCGTCAAGAAAATTAAATAAGATTAATTACTATCAATTATGTTACCAAAAAATTACCATTCTTAATTGGTACAAATTATTATTTTTTGTTTTATATTTAAAATTTGATCAAAATAATATTTTATTTCATTAAAAAAATAGTAAGTACTTCTTAGGTTGTTTTATTATTGTCATATTTGTAGGAAAAAAATATTATTCATAATTACTTGTTGCCTTCAAAATTTATTGCAATATTCATTTTTTATTTGTTGATACTATTCTTAAATATTTGGTTTCATAGAGAAGAAAATGAGATAATAAATAATTAACAATAATAAAAAATATAATGTAAAAATAATAAAATTTATTAATTTTCTTAGTATGCGTGAAAAACCAAAAACCACGATTAAAAAGAAATTAAAGGAGTAATTTTAAGCCATTAATACCAATTGTACTGGAGACGTATTAGTTAATAATTATAGTTGTATAAAGTCAAAGTATATTTGCATTATTACTATCACATTCAACATGTTACGTTTTTTTGTTGACCGAATTCACATGTTATGTTTTTTCCTTCAGTTAATCCAATTGTCCTCAGTTCTCTTATTAAGTTGCGGGTATATATAATTATCTTGTGGTTCATATGAATAAAATAATGGATACTATTGAAGGTAGAAATATGAAGAAGAAAGTAGAAGCTGAAGCAAAAGTTGTATCAACGTCATGGCAAGAAAAGAAAGAACTTGTGGAAAAAGAAGAGAATGTCCTAAGAAAGGATATAGAAGACCTTGAGACATGGGTATGTATATTTTCAAATTTGTAGATTGTTTGAGTTAATTGATGTTTCTCATCATGGCTCTAACATATTTAGCCTTTATTATATATTTTATCTCAAATTAAATATTAATACAAGCTTTTTTTCTTTTCTTGGATACACAAAGATTTACCTATTTCTTTTTTGTTTTTATTTGTTACCAAGGTATACTATTTCTATATCTTTACAAAAATGAATTTTTCCTCTCATTGTATTATTTAATAGGTTGATTTAATAGAGAGCATGAACGATAAGCAGCTAAAGGGTTATCTAGAAAGTAATCCTGACGATTCAAAAATGACAAGGGATCAAAAGATGAAGAATAAAGTAAGATTAATTATGGTTTTCGTTTCATACTATGTCCATTAGAGAAGTTAAATTCATATTAATTTATAAACATGAATATTAAATATTAAGAAAATAAGTTTTATAAACTAAATTAAACAATAAAAGTTAACTGATTTCCTTTAATTAATTTTGTAATTTGAGTATTCGCACTTTACTCAATTTGTTCATTTTAAATATGAGGCTAAAATGATCTATAAATATTTATTATACAGTAAAGAGTTAAATAAGTTTTTAACCCATATAATTTTTTTCTATTTTATTTTTAGTTTTTATAAAAGAGTTTATCAAATTTTAGTTTCTTAAAAAAATTTATTTTTATTTTTA
This sequence comes from Cicer arietinum, assembly GCF_000331145.2. Classification (NCBI taxonomy): domain Eukaryota; kingdom Viridiplantae; phylum Streptophyta; class Magnoliopsida; order Fabales; family Fabaceae; genus Cicer; species Cicer arietinum. Next base: position 52,359,881 of record NC_021160.2, read on the forward strand.
GACACTAATTTTAATCTAACTATTCAGTATGTTTCGAATTTTTTAATAATTTTAAAAAAATAATATTTAGGACATGTTTAACATCTACCTTACAAAAATTTATAAGTTTTTAACAAATGATGAATTAAATATGTATTTTTAAATTTTTGGTACTTCAAAATTTATATTTAAGTTATGTTTGCTAAAAATTCTAAACTTTTGTAGGAAAATTTCTTATAATGTCTTAAACATTAGTGGAAAAAATAATTCAAATATTTGAAAGATAGACAATAGTTAGATTAAAATCATAGATTAAAAGTGAAATTCTTTAAAAGACTAAAAACAAAAAATAGAAAATTTTATAAAAACTATTATAAATATATCATACTCTCTCGAAATAAAATAAAAATAAAAATAGTATCTAAAAAATTTATATATCTAATTAAAAATTAAAATTAAATATATTAATTTTTTAAATGTCATTTTATTTATATTTCATTACATAGAAGTATCTCCTAACCCATATTGTTCATTTTACATAAGCCCTATCAAATTTATGTGTGTGAGAATGATGATATTTTTTTCTTTCAAAAAATGTGAACAATGTGAGGAGCTATAATTTAATTCGAACAATCTGAATTTCAACCAAATACTAACCAAATAACCAAATGTTACTAACATTTAACAAAATTTTATTTTTTATATACATATATATCTCAACTACCTTTCATTAATTAGTTTAGAAGATGTTGTTTTACTTTGGAAATGAACATTTATATAGTTTCGAACCGTAAAGTGATACATTAAATGACACTTAATATGAGATACATTGATTATTTTTGTAGCCATCAAAACGAGTCTTAGTTATTGAGCCAAAAGCTGTCTCAAACTGCAAGTACTGTAACAAGCTCATGACATGTAACAGCCAAATGAATTTTATTAAAATATTTTTGTACGGTTAATATCCTCTTGTTTTCAAAGAGAAAAATATGATATTTTAGAGTTTAGTAGAAGATTAATAAAGTTTAAGTTGGATAGATTTGAATTCAAATTATTTCTAACAATTTTTGTATGTTCGAAATTTAAATATTTCATTGCATTTAAATGTGTAAATATATTTTAGATTAAACTAATTGTTTATATATTTCATATCTAACATATGAAGTCTAGATAGATACATAATAGAGATGCGTGTGCAATAATACGGATACGTAGTTACATGAATTTTTTGATGAGATAGGGCTTAGAAACGTTAACAAAAAATTTATTAAAAAATGTATATACATGCAAAATAATTATAAAGAAAATATATTCATCATTCTTCAAAAATATATAATTATAATGTATCATTAAAAAAATTAAATAAATATTAGTTTTATTCAATAAACAATTTAAAAATACTTTTAACTATTTCTTCACTCAGTACTATAATCCATGAAAAAATATACTTTTTAAATCTCATTTAATAAGAGATAATTTTTCCAATTTAAGAGTGACATCTTAAAATGAAACATGTAAATTTCTATCGACCTGCCAGAAAAATTGTGTCATCTTTATTTTCTTAATTTTCACAGGATAAGTATTCTAAGTATATGGAAAAGTATCCCAAAAATATTAAATTAATTAATTTTTAAAAATAAAAATAATAAATATGATACTATAGTAGAATACATTGTGAAGTATCCGGATACATCTGTGTTTTTGCGGTATACGAAGTTGATAGTATTTAACCCTTAATAATAATATTCTTGCAGGTTCAAAGCACCAGCAAGTCGAAATCTTCAATATCTTCTAATGGGATAATGGCTTCAGTTTGGAGGTTCGATAAGAAATAGTGATGTATTAATATTTATTAGATGAAGTTAATTTCACTGTGTTTAATTTCTTCCTTGTATTTATGTCATAAACAAAATATCAACAGTCTAATTAAGTCATAACTAAGTAATATAAATGTTAGAGAAAATTACATTTATCTCCTCAATGTCTTTTTAAATGATTCTCATATTACTTTAGAATTTATATTTTGAATGCACTTATCTTCTTTTTATTCACTACAAAAAATACGGAGAATGTATTTTTTTGTCATAATTATATTTTTATTTGTTATTTATCAAAAAGATATTTAATATATATTTTGGTTATGTCACTAAAAATATAATCATATATTTCAAATTGCAAATATTATATATATGATCAACCTCTTCAAATTAAAGAAAAAACTTTAATGTTATCATATAGTAAATGACATAAATATATATATAAATGTGAACAAAAAAAATAGTTTGATGCAATTTTTTTTGTAAGTATAAAAGATTTAAATAATTTTTCTCAATAAAGATTAATGTAATTTTTCCTTTCTTTTATTTAAAGATTATTAGTTATTGTCTCAATTTTTTTTTCTCATATCATGTCTTCATTTTAATATCGAAGCTATTAAATTTAATAACCTTGTAAAAATAAAATAATTATTTTTAAATAAAATATTTGTAAGTGTTTCAAACATATATCCAAAATTTGATTTAGATTTTTTGCCATGCAATAGATTTTTTTATTAAAAAAAATTGTAGCCTTTCATTAATAATAATAACAATAATAATAATAATAATAATATAAATATAATAAAAAAAATATAAATAAAAAAACGAAGACTGGCCGAATATGTGGTTACTTATTTGTTTGTTTTATAATAAATTCAACTCAAAAAAAATTTAGATCCGAAAAAGAATGTAATTCGACAATAAGAGAAAATAGCTATTAACTCGACATAGTTCTCATTTTTATCGTGGAATTTATCTGTTTTTATTCATTTTATATTTTATTTGTGTGCTAAAAAAATCCTAAGTAATACATCTATCGCTTTTTCTCGAGGATCAAATGTGTAAATTAAGCTTATTGATTAATTTTAATACTATCACTACTTCAAATACATGCCACCTCATTTTATTTATTTATAAGCTTGAATTCTATTGATATCCCTCTCATAAATTTTCTCTTTTAGATATAATCACATTCTCCCTTTTCATCATTATTTTTGTAACACTCCACTTTTCGTTATTCTTGATAATGTTGTGTTAAGTTACCATGTGTATGTGAGATGTTTTGAGTATGAAACACTTTAAATGAATGTATAAATCATTTAAATTAGTGTAAATCAAAATCACATTGTCTTATTTTGCACGGTGAGTTACATGTTCATTGTTGTAAAATTTATGATGCGAGAGAGATGCTCATCACATGATTACATGATCCACTTATTATGGGATGATGTTAAATTTTATCACACTTAATTTAAATTTTATAATTATAATTTTGATTTACTTACTTTTCATAAACCTTAGTGCGAAAATTAAAGTCAAATTCTAGTCTTCAAAAGTTCTCTTTCACAACCTCTAAAACTCCAAAGTTATAGAAGACTTTAAAAGACAAAGATCTTTCACCAGATCTATCAGAAACTTGATCACAACCAACTGTTTTCATATGAAAGAGTATGTACAATCTTCACGACTTGACCAGTGCAGCCTCAGAGCGACAAACCAAGAGCAGTATGTTGATTTATAGATTCCGCATAATCTTATAAATCATTGGAAAAATGAAGGATACACAGCCTTGCACTTTGGAGCTGTCAGATTGATCCTTTCTCTTCATGGAAGGAAAAATCTCCCTGTTTTCTGTAAGATAGCATTGTTAGACTTTAGCTATCTTCACTATGAAAACGCAGTCATCGGGACTGTCCTAACTTCACTACATGCAGGAAGCGTAGTCCTCACTATTTTTCCGAATTACAACGTAAGTCTTAACGACGGTACCTTGTCAACTCGGCTAAAGGTCCAAGTTCAGATAACCGGAACTGATTAGATTCCAGAAGCCTTGTCCGCAACTCTTCATCACCAAATAATCTATCGACTCCAAAATCATTCGATAGATTTACCACTCACATGATGTTCTTCAGACTCGTTATTGGTAGTCACCAATAAAGAAGAAGAAACACCTTCCATTGTCCAAATCCCTAGGAAAATATCGAGGGAAGAATTGACACAGCTGATTCCTCTTGAATGGATCACCAACTATGAAAAGATGCAACAGGACAGAAGGCCGATCCAATCTCAAGAAGCAACTTTCAGGAGATTATCTGTTGACAAGACTGTCAAGACGATCTTCAAAAACCCAGATGAAGGAAGTAGCTCATCCTCTCAGATCTTCCAAACTCTTATGATTCAACCAGTGCTTGAGGAAGACTGGTGTCCTATCCATGCGGTTACAACAAATGGAAAACCCGTCTATACGGACAAAATAGACGGACATGATCATGAATAGTGTGTGCTTTGTCTTATGTATAACTCCTTGGCTTTAAAAGGAGGAGTCTTGTAACATATGAGCTCAAGCAGCATTCGAAATAAAACCTTAAGTGTTGTCAACTATCAACATGTTCTTCTAAGTTTTCTCTTCTTTCTGAAAGCTCTAGTTATTATGTTCATATCATAAACACCCTATTAGAGATGCAAGTATGCTATACACTCGTCTCAATTATGAGGATCTTGTGTATCAGAAAACATCTAACTATTGATCCTTGCTACGGTCCTTTCTATCATAAGATTGTAGTTTTAATTGATAGTCTGTGCCTTGAGATTTGTAAGCCAATGGATGACGTTTTGTTATCTCGGTTTGATAATTCAATTAAGACTATATCTCATGATATGGAAGGCTCCCGACCAGCGTTTTACAATTTTGATTTATATTAATTTTTTTTATTTTTAAATTTATGATTCATTTTTGTTATAACATTTTAATAAATAGGAAAAGAAAACAATTACACCAAATGAACTCGTTTATTTTGATATAAATCATAAAAATTGTTAAGAAGCAAATGGATTTTATTGAAAAAATATAACCAACTCCGTTTGTAGTATTTTTGTTTCCTTTTATTATTATTTTTCTGGGTTGGATTTATATCTCGAGATTTTGTTTTTATTTTTTTTCTCAATAAATCAGGGTTTTTCTAAAAAAAGAGCCGGTTTAATACCAAACCCGGTTCATCTATCGAATCTATTCCAACGCGCCGCCATACAGACTCGATTTTATTTTGTCTCTCCACACAATCAGCGTCGTTCTTCGGCAAACTCTTTCACTCTGTTTCCCTATTTTCTCTCTCGAAACCCTAACCCTAACCCTAGTGTCTGGAAACGTCTCTCCCATGGCGTACCAGACCCCCGATCACGAATCAGGTTCCGATTCCAACAAACAAACGCGACTCTACAATCCCTACAGAGATCTCGAAGTACCTATTCAAAACCTCTACAAGCTTCCAACCTCACCGGAATACCTTTTCGTTGAAGAAGCTCGCCGAAAGCATCGTTCTTGGGGCGAAAGCCTCACATTCTACACCGGATGCGGCTACCTCGCCGGAGCCGTTGGCGGCGCCGGCGTAGGCTTCGTTGAAGGTGTTAAATCGTTCGAGTCTAGCGATACTGTGAAACTCAGAATCAACCGGATTCTTAATTCGTCTGGACACGCAGGTCGGACGTGGGGTAACAGCCTCGGCGTGATCGGGTTGCTTTACGCCGGAATCGAGAGCGGAATCGTGGCTGTGAGAGACACTGATGATGTGTGGAACAGTGTGGCGGCGGGGCTCGGCACCGGTGTGTTGTATCGAGCGGCGAGAGGAGTGAGATCGGCTGCTGTAGCGGGTGCTGTTGGTGGAGTTGTGGTCGGAGTGGCTGTCACGGCGAAGCAGGTGTTGAAACGCTACGTGCCTATATGAGAAACGTTCCCATTGTGTGAGCGCTCTCAAATTTTTATTTTTTTGGTTACAATCAATTTTGAGTTCATTATTATTGAGGTATAAATGATATACCAGCTTGTGGCAGTGGTGCCCTTGCAAACAATTGGCTTAATGCTTATTTTTTTCAGCTTGATAATGGCTAACCTTTCTGACGTAATTTGTTTAGTAATCTTGAATGAATAAGTTGGACAGCTTCAATGCTGGATAGTTGATACAGTATTAAAAATGTTGTTTATTTGTTAATGCATGAGAATGGAAGATTGTGAGTGGCATTATACAAAAAATGCTGTGATAGTGACATATATAGATTTGATAGAAGCTGAGTGGTTAGTTATTTTAGGATTTAAGAATTCTGGGAATTTGCATGTGTAGATTATTATAGTTATAATTTATTCACTGATATGAGATTAGACTAATGCATTAGCTAGTATTTCCGATTGGGTTGCAAGTTTTTGTGTTATTCATGTTATATTATTTTGTAATAGCTACTTGTGTATTGTCAACGAGTGGTAAACGTATATTGTAGAGTCTTTTTGTGAACTGTTATCTGTTGCATCTTAGCTTGTGCACGGTGCAGTTTAGGGCTAAAGCTGACTGAAGAAAATCTTCTGAATAAGTTATTGGTGCCAGTTTTTTTCTTCTATCAAATGGAGGGATAGCTGCTGTTGTGTTCTTATTTATGCATAGCAGCATTTAGGAAGTTTTTCTTTTATGTTTGTATATGTTGTTATCGTAGTTATACAACCCTTGGTTAGTATGTGTATCATTCTGCTAGATTATAATATATGATTTCTGCAACATAGTTAAGGTTTTATCGTGGTCCTGGTTATTTGAACTTCCAAAAATGTGAAGGAAAGCCATTGTTGTTGTTATTTGGATTTGGATGGACATATCCTGCACTTTGTTATTGAAGTGAAGTGGAATTTATTTATCTACTTTTGATAAGTAAATGTGTTATAACTTGGGCATGTCTCTGTTTCTCCTTTCTGGACTTTATTATTCTGGTTACCAAATAGTTGTTCCTTAGTAATCTACATGTTTTATATTCCTCTTGTAACTATCCAAAAGTTGTAACTATCGAACACAATTCCTATGCCGGTGTTTGTATTTTACTCTCTACACTTGTTTTTGTGTGTGTTGGCAATAAGCATCTCGTACTTGAGAATTCTCAAGGGCATGCACTCTCAATCTCTACATTTCTTCACCCTCTACCGTTGGCATTCGACTTGAAACATCATTGTGCAGCTCCCCCTTCAATCCCAATACTGTCAATTCATTTGACGGTCAAATACAATTGTTGTGCCAGGTTTTGTTGCTTTCCTTCTCAAGCTAATTTCCCTTTGTTCACTTTTCCCTTTGTTCACTTTTCCCTTGCTGCACATTTTGGGTAATGCCCAGAACTCAATGGAGAATACTGCATTGAGGTGGAAGTGTTGACCCAGGTTTGAATGCTCTATGCTGTAGCCTGCAAATTAATTGTATTTGTGCATATTGCTAGTATCAAGGTTTTGGGTCATAGGTAGTGGGGTGAAAGCAGCTGAATTTGCAGCTAATGATACCCGAGGTTCACTGATTTGGGGTGTACCATCACTCTCATTCTTCATGGAACTTCTCATGAATGGGGGAAAAAGGATCATGTTTCTTTTCGTCCTCCTCGGTTGTTGTTGTTTTGGTTGATTATTATAGTTAACCTTTCGTTAATCTAGACTCCAGAATCGGTAAAATGGAAGCGTGATGCGGATGATTTTGTGCAAAGGTGGTCCTTAGCTGCATTCAAAATATCATTATACTTTGTCTAAGGAAATTGGATGCCTCAATTATTACAAGTGTTTGTTCATTCCATAATCTACCAACAAATTGGCACATATATCATTCCACAACAACCTAATGTTTTGGGTGTTGTTCATCCAGTAAACCACGGTGCTCTGTTTTCTGGGCAATCTACTTGAATGATTTATTGGTTATCATGTTTGCTGCTCTCATAGATTGCAGTAATATTAAGAAGCTACAAATCACATGGTATAAAAAATGTTAATATGAAATAATTGTAAACTAAGATGATGATTTTGACTTTAGATTCTTTTATTTGCTTAAAAAATTAAAACAGCTTTCTGATATGAGACGTGTGAATCCTGAATGTCATAAGGGAGTGGTTTTTGTGTGGACAGTTTCTCTGTATGACAACAACAACGTTCCATATGCTAAAGTTTTGTAAGGTTATGCTAAATTTCATCATGATTAGCACTGTAGTAGTAGTAGAAAGGCACCTCTTCATACTTGTATAGTATGTGGGTAAATTATCCTATTTAATTCACGTAATAGGGTTAGTCCTTGTAATATGAGATTCTCCTTGTTGTAGTCCCTAATGTCATCCTTTCATCTATCTTAGATTATTTGATATGCTAACATGATATGACATGTCATGTGCGATTTTGAATCCATGTGATATTGAATTGTCATATTATTTTTATTGCGTTGGACTCATTGTGTAGTAGGGGTGAAAGACAAATTAAAATATAATATTATAATAATTAAAAGCAAGATAAAAGAAATTATAACTATAAATTTTAATTTTTAGACATAATCACCATAAGATAATTGTTTTTTTTCTATCTTTGAATTTTTTATAGTAAAAATTATCTTTAAATTGTTTTCTTTTATCTTTATTGTTAATATCAACCACAATTTTATTGGTGCATGTTATTATGTTGTAAGTGTGACATAAACTTTACAACAAAATATTATTTTGTGCGTAGTATTGACAATAATAATAGAGAAAATAACATAGAAGATTTTTTTTAAATACTTAAAAAAAATAATTTTTGTTGGTCAATCTTAAAATATAATCTTTATTATAGAACAAAAGTGGATATGGAAATTTTTTTATAGGCGATGACATGATTTTGCATAAGTTAATAAGTTACTGGGATTATTTTCTTTTAATTTTCATTTATGTAATTAATAGTTTTTTTATTCTTTTAATTTATGCGATTATATTTTATTTTGTTTTTCATTTTTACCATGTAATCGATCTAATATTGACGTGATATTAATCACGTTACAGTATTATGTAACACTAAAATTTATGTGATATGGTATGTCACACTTGTCTTTTTATCTAGATTAGATAAAAAGATGATATGAGTAGAGAAACTGAAAACTTTTCTTTTAAGAAATTAAAACTAGAAAGTACCCTATAAAAATTAATTTTTTTGTAATATCTCTGAAAAACGAATTATGTAATATTATAAAAAGTAACCGAACTATTTGAAATAAAATGAACAATAGTATTATTTATATATAATTTTATAATAAATATATAGTAATCTTTTATAATAAAATGAACATGTATAGTTATATAGTATTATATATAATTTTTAATAAATATTATAATAATATTAAAAACTAATTTTTATATAAAGCTTTTTAGAATAGTTCTTTATTTTAATTGTTTTTTAAATTTTATTAACTAAAAAAGTTATAACTAAAAGATAAAAATTTTAAAATTATTTTTTAAAATAAACTATTTAAATCGTCTTTTATTTGAAATTTTATTTTCAATTTTTATAAAAAATTAATAAAGAAATTAATATCACAAATTATTTTTAGAAATACAGTAACAAACAGATATAACAAATAAAAGGTGTTAAGGCGATAAAATCTTAGACGTATTATATTGGCTTCATAGAGGAGGTGTCTTTCTTGCATGCGGCCTTAGTGACACTTGCGATTTGTGTCAATTTAATATTACATGCACTTAAATTATTATTCTGGCTTATGTATTACTTTTGTCTATTTTTGCATGGAGACTTTCTGACACCTTTGCACTTTGAGTTTCAACGTCTATATAAATAAAATTTTTTAAAATTTATTAATTTAAAATTTAAGTTATATTATATCCGTAATCTCTTAATTTAATTTTAATTAACGTTTTAATTATTTTTTTTTTAATTTAGTTCGTTATTTTAAATGGTAATTTAATATTTTATGTTTTAAAATATTAACAATGTTATCTTTTTTATTGTAGATTTAAATTATGAATTTGATTAAATTTGTATTTTATTATAGATAATAATGAATTTTATAGATTTTGTTTAAAAATTTTGACTATTTTTTTGAATTTTTGTAAAAGTAGGACAACATTATTGATATTTTAAAATATAAAACATCAAATTGTTACTTAAAATAAAAATAAAGAAGCAATTTATAAAAAAAAAAAAAAAAAAAACTAAAACGTTAACTGAAATTAAATTAAAGGATCATACATGCAATTAAGTCTAAAATTTATTATCCCACCAACTTGATCTAATGCGAAAATCTCCTACTCTCATGACCCAACACACAAGAGTCTTAGTTTTATGCAACGACGCATACAATATTTAAGCTACTTAATTAATAATATTATTAATTATTATCATTATTATTATTACTACTACGAATATGAAAATATTTTCAAAATAGAGTAATTACTTATCTAAAAAAGAAACTATAAATTTAAATTATTAAGGTTCATATACAAAAATATGTATCATTTGTTTTCTTCATTAATAATAACAATAATAATTAAAAAAATTATTTTTTCTTTTACTTTTTTATCGTGTATTTAAATAATTTAAATTTATAGTTGTGGTAACACAAAAATTACTTATAAATACATATCTCATTTTATATATTTAACTTGAGCATTAACGCTTAACGTATACTTCTATAGAAATATTCGTTACAACGCGTAAATATTTAAATAATTTTGATTTGTGATTGTGATTATATAAGAATTACTATGTCGTTTTACATTGAGTCTCACATTTGTACGATATGTTTGGAACTAGACCTAGATTATGTGTCACGTAAGAGTGAATATTAAAGTTGTATTTGAAAATAATTAGATATAGTCGTCATTTGAGTCAACTTTTAGAAGTGAGATTGAAATTAATATAACAAAATATTATTTGATTAACTAAAGTGAAATTTACAAAATGAAAGACACATGTATACATTGAAATCTATAAATACAGAGTATGACCTTACTCTATTCACATAAGCCAAACTAATAAATATATTAGTTAAAGCAAAAAAAAAAAAAATGTTTTCAGGCGTGACGGGAATCCTGAATAAGGGGCGGAAAATAAGAGGGACAGTGGTGTTGATGAGAAAGAATGTGTTGGACTATAACACAATTATTAGTATTGGTGGTGGTAACGTCCGTGGAGTTATCGACTCCGGCATCAATCTCATTGGTTCAACTGTCGATGGCCTCACTGCCTTTTTGGGCCGCAGTGTCTCTCTCCAGCTCATTAGTGCTACCAAATCCGATCGTAATTCATTCTTTATTTTCTTTTTATTCTTTTTATTTTCAATTGATGAGTATTTTATACTTAATGAATTTCATTGTATCAAATGGAAAAGGGAAAGTAGGAAAGGATACGTTTTTGGAAGGTATCATTGCCTCGTTACCAACCTTGGGAGCTGGTGAATCTGCATTCAATATTCATTTTGAATGGGATGATGACATGGGAATTCCCGCTGCATTTTACATCAAAAACTATATGCAAGTTGAGTTTTATCTCAAGACTCTTACTCTTGAAGATGTTCCAAACCATGGAACCATCCATTTCGTATGCAACTCTTGGGTTTACAATTCTAAACTCTACAAAACTCCACGTATTTTCTTTGCAAACAAGGTCATTTACATTTATATGTATATATATTCATTTTCCTGTTAAGAAATATATCAAATTAAATGAACCATTGTTTTTGTTTTTAATTAATTGATATTGTGTAGACATATCTTCCAAGTGAAACACCGTCTCCACTTGTTAAATATAGAGAAGAGGAATTGCATAATTTAAGGGGTGATGGAACAGGAGAACGCAAGGAACATGAAAGAATCTATGATTATGATGTCTATAATGATTTGGGCAATCCAGATCATGGTGAAAATTTTGTTCGTCCTGTTATTGGAGGATCTAGCACCCTTCCCTACCCACGCAGAGGAAGGACGGGTCGATATCCAACATTAAAAGGTTAGTTCAATTTGTTGAATTTATATTGCCTCATTATAACAAGATCAAGTAGGTTCAATATTATGATATATTTTACAATCATACACGTAAAGATAAACAAATTGGAGAAATGAAATAAACATAAATACATTTAATTATCGTCTTATTTTCTTCTATTTCTCTTTTTTTATTAGATTATCAACATATTATATCTATCGTATAACTCTCTATTTCTTTCTCGTTCAAAGTGTTAATAAAGTCGTTGGATGTCCACTAATTTTTTCATGAAATGATTAATTGATATTTTGTTGATGAGTTTATGAGTTGAAAGTCAAAGCATAGAACAAAATATGAGATAAAATAACCTCAATTTTTACATCGGTTTGTTTATATATAATTTTAACATCGGTTTTGTAGATAACACTTGACGGACCAATGTAAAATAACATTTTACATCGGTTAATAAATGACCCGATGCAAAACATATTATGAACCATGGTTAAGATCGTATATTTTACGTCCGTTGATACAACAGTTGATGTAAAAAAAAAAAGTTATATCCACAGAAGAGAACCATTTATATCACAAAGCACATGTCAAGCAAAGAAAAATATAGAGAAAAAATATTTGAATCAATTCGCATAACAAGTCAAGATTTTTTATTTTATCTATAAATAAAATAATATAATTACTATTAAAAATTCACACACAAATATTTGAACTCTAACAATGTTAAGACTTATTAAATTAACAACAATTAAAAATAGAAAAACATAAAACCAGTCTTTAGTTTTGTCACTAATAATGAAAAATTACAAATTAATTAATTAATTTTGTGCGTGAAAGTTCCTATCATAATTCAATTTTTTTAGTTGTATAATTTGCTAATTAATGTTTTGGTTAGCAGAGAGTTCAATTGAAACTTTTTGTTTTAACCTAGAGTTCAGTTTCAACTTACACATGTAAAAATTACCTAGGGATACATATATATTTAATTTAAAATGATTTCAATTTGAGCTATGATTCTTATTTTCATTTTTGCGGTAATTAATATATGTATCCTTCTATTTTCTTATTTTGATCAGATCCGAAGAGTGAGAAACCAGCTACAGAAGTATATGTTCCAAGAGATGAAAATTTTGGTCATTTGAAGTCTTCAGACTTTCTAACCTATGGAATAAAATCTTTATCTCAATGTGTATTACCAGCATTTGAATCTGCATTCGACTTGAATTTTACACCAAATGAGTTTGATAGTTTCCAAGATGTGCGTGACCTCTTTGAAGGTGGAATTAAGCTGCCTTTAGATGTAATTAGCACAATTAGTCCCTTACCTGTGATCAAAGAACTCTTCCGTACTGATGGTGAACAAGTCCTCAAATTTCCAGAACCTCATATTATTCAAGGTAATAAATATATATTATTTGTTAAATTAAATGTAACGTGAATTAAATTATACTTTGAGTAATTTCATTTGATTATAATTTTTTTTAATTGATTTGAATAGTAAGTAAGTCTGCATGGATGACTGATGAAGAATTTGCAAGAGAAATGCTTGCTGGCGTAAATCCTTGCATGATTCGGGGTCTTAAAGTAAGTTAAGGGATTTTTAGTCTAACATTTTGTATAATCTAAATGCATATGGAACAATAGAGTGATGGATTATGATATTTTCACATGATATTTCATTTTAACGAATGGTAGGAGTTTCCTCCAAAAAGCAATCTTGACCCTACAATCTATGGCGATCAAACTAGTAAGATAACTGCAGATGTCATGGAGCTTGATGGGTGCACAATAGAAGAGGTTAAAATGATTTAAACTTAATTACATTGTAAATTATAATGCTATAATTTTTTTGCGACATAAAGTGATTAAAGAATAATTGTGTGGAACAGGCACTTGCTAGTGGGAGGTTATTCATATTAGATTACCACGACACATTCATGCCATATTTGAGACGAATAAATGAGACTTCTGCAAAGGCTTATGCCACTAGAACCATCCTTTTTCTCAAAGAAAATGGAACTTTAAAGCCAGTGGCTATTGAATTAAGTTTGCCACATCCTGATGGTGATAATTCAGGTGTCGTTAGTCAAGTCATCTTACCTGCAAATGAAGGTGTTGAAAGTACAATTTGGTTACTTGCAAAAGCTTATGTGGTTGTTAATGATTCTTGCTATCATCAACTCATGAGTCATTGGTAATAATAATATGACATAAATAATTATTCTTTCTATCTTAATTTGTGTTGTATGAATATTTTATCTTTCTATATATATTGGTATAGGTTGAATACTCATGCAGTTATTGAGCCATTCATCATAGCAACACATCGACAACTTAGTGTGCTTCACCCAATTCATAAACTCTTGACTCCTCATTTTCGTGACACCATGAACATCAATGCACTTGCAAGACAATCTCTAATTAATGCCGATGGCATAATAGAGAAAACGTTTTTGCCTTCAAAATATGGTGTGGAAATGTCTTCTGCAGTTTACAAGAATTGGGTTTTCCCTGATCAAGCACTACCAAATGATCTTATCAAGAGGTGATTGAACGATGATGATGTAAGATTTTAAATTCCTTTTTATGTTAATAATTAACATGTATATGCATTTTGCTTGATTTAGAAATATGGCTGTTAAGGATTCATCTTCACCGTATGGACTTCGTCTTCTGATAGAGGACTACCCTTATGCTGTTGATGGATTAGAGATATGGGAAACTATTAAAACATGGGTCCAAGATTATGTCTCATTGTATTATGCAACCGACGATGATATCAAAATTGACTCAGAACTTCAACATTGGTGGAAAGAAGTTGTAGAAGAAGGTCATGGTGATTTGAAAGATAAGCCATGGTGGCCTAAGTTGCAAACACTTGAAGAGCTTGTTGAAGTTTGCACTATTATTATATGGACTGCATCAGCTCTTCATGCAGCTGTTAATTTTGGACAATATCCTTATGGTGGTTTTATTTTAAACCGTCCAACTCTTAGTAGACGATTGCTTCCTGAACAAGGCACTTCACAATATGAAGAAATGGTGAAGAGTCCTCAAAAGGCTTACTTGAGAACAATTACACCAAAGTTACAAACACTTATTGACCTTTCGGTGATAGAAATCTTGTCAAGACATGCTTCTGATGAGGTCTACCTTGGAGAAAGGGAAAATCCACATTGGACCTCTGATTCAAAAGCTTTACAAGCATTTCAAAAGTTTGCAAATAAGCTAGCAGAAATTGAGGCAAAACTTGCAAAGAAGAACAATGACCCGAGTCTAAGCCATCGATTTGGGCCGGTTCAATTGCCATACACTTTACTTCATCCCACTAGTGAAGAGGGTTTAACTTTTAGAGGAATTCCCAATAGTATATCTATCTAAGAAAAGTTGAGGTTTATTTAACTATATGTTACTTTATCTTCCAATAAAGAGATGCTCCAATTATCTTGCATCTTATCTATGTTATAATTAAGTGTATGCGTATGTTTAGTTATTTGTAATTTGAACCCTCCAACTTGTTATAGTTCACAAATAATAAGGGTATTATTGGTTTGTGTGTTTATCTCTATCATTTCCTCATTTTTTTCATCTACCTTTCTATTATTTATTTTTATTATATACTCATCATTTAGATTTTTCTTTGAGAAAATAATCATCATTTCATTGCCATTTATGATTATTAAATAAAAAATTAAAATAAAATATAAATCTAATTAAGCAAATTGTATAGTGGATATTTGGTCCAACAGTGTAGACCCATTAATATATAAGTCTATAAAAGCAATAGAAAATTAAAAAAAAGGAGGAAACAGAAAATATGTTTCAATGAAATAATTTTAGTGTTAGTGTTTGGCCAATGGTTTCAAGAATTAATGTTTATATTTGTAGTGGATAGTTTTTTAAAGCCAAATGTGAAAAATTGTAAAAATGATTGCTCATTCCAGAATCTTCCCACAAATTAGCTACTTCTAGTATATCATTAACTATTTGAATGATTTATTAACTACTATGCTTGTTACTCTTAATGGATACCCCTATGAGAAGAGTGTTGTGGCTTTGTTAAATAGTTAAATATTTTAGTAAGAGATGCAGGAACTAATCCTTAAGCATCGTCTCATCACATGTCCATATATTTAGATTGAACGTTTTGTTTCAAGTTCAAATCTAAGACCTCGCAATATGAATTAATTATAATAGAATTTATCATATTTTTTAAAATAAAATAAAAATACTATATAAACTAGACTTCTACTAATGCGATACACGGATTTATGAAATTATTTTTGATAATTATTATAGTTTAATTAAAGAAACATTTAATGTTAAAATTTTAAAAATAGCCAAATTCGATTTTCAAACATTATTTTCATCTTTTTAAATATTATGTTTATTATTCATTATAATATTCAATCCCTTATTCATGTGATTTTGTAGCAGCAAACTTTCATGAACAACTTTTTACAGGTACTAATCTGATTCTCCAATTGCAATGTTTTGATTGCATGATGTTTGAACTTGCAAAAATTAAATTAGAAAATTATGACATAAAGATGTAATAAATTTAAAAGATTATAGATAACTTATATAATAATCTATGCATTAATGAATTTATATAATAGTTTATCTGTTAAACCATCCAGAATTGAGTAGCTCCTAAGAGAATTGTGAAGCGCATTTATATATTAATTATAAGTCCAACGAGAAGATCTAGGAAACCCTTGCAAAGAGTGTCACCTAAGTCAATCATGTCTAGTAAACATGATTTCTTCTTATGGAACTTTTTATTTCTCGATTACTATTACTACTTAAACATTCAGTTCATTCACATAACATTACATATAGAAAACAACAAACAAAGATAATTGTTTTTATTATTTAAAAACGATTTATTACAAGCAAAATTACATTTTTATTAATGATAACATGAAAGCAGTCTAATACAAAAGCTAACTGAGGCAGGTAGGTGAAGGAACATGGGTCCCTTCTTCTACATCTTTTATTTAGAGGTACAATATACACTATAATTAAGGAACCATATATATATCTCTTAGATAGAGATACTATTAGGAATTCCTCTAAAAGTTAGTCCTTCCTTACTAGAAGGATGAAGCAAGGTATAAGGCATCTGAACTGGCCCATGACGGTTTCTTAGCTTCTCATCATTGTTTCTCTGAGAGAGTTTTTGCTCAATTTCTGCCAATTTGTTTCCAAATTTCTTAAAGGCCTCTAATGCCTTCACATCTGATGTCCAATTTGGATTGTCTCTCTCCCCAAGGTACAATTCATCAGAAGCATGTCTTGACAATATTTCTATAACAGAAAGATCAATAAGTGTTTGCAATTTTGGTGTAATTGTCTTCAAGTAAGCCTTTTGTGGACTTTTGACTAGCTCATCATACTCAGAGGAACCTTTCTCTGGCATCAATCTCCTACTAAGAGTAGGACGGTTTAATATTAAACCTCCATAAGGATACTGACCAAAGTTAACAGCAGCATGAAGAGCTGAAGCAATCCATATGAGGATAGTGCAAACTTCAATGAGATCATCACGAGCTTGCATCTTAGGCCACCATGACTCATTTTTTTTATCACCATGACCAACCTCTACAAGTTCTTTCCACCAAGCTTGAAGTTCAGAATCTTGTGTGAGGGTGTCATCTGTGGTGTAGTACAAGTTGACATAGTCTTGGACCCATGTTTTTATTGTAGTCCATATCTCTAATCCATCAACAGCATAAGGGTAGTCATCTACCACAAGTTTAACACCATGTGGAGAAGCTGAATCCCAACTTGCCATTCCTCTAAATAACAATTTACAAACAACAGCTTCACATTAATATATGATTATATTTTTGTACTGTGTAAAATGTAAACAAAATACCTTTTTACAAGATCATTAGGCAATGCTTGCTCTGTAAAAACCCAATCCTTGTAAATGACTGAAGACATTTCCATAGAATATCTTCCCCATAAAAATGTTTTTTCAATGATACCTCCATCGTTGACCAAAGATTGTCGAGCAAGAGCATTTATATTCATAGTGTCACGATAGTGAGGATACAAAAGTTTGTGGATGGGGTGAACAACACTCAAATGCCTGTTAGTTGCTATAACAAAGGGTTCAACAACTGCATGAGTGTTCAACCTATTATCATCAAGAATTAAGAATCAATTTATAGATATATAAAAATAAAAAACATTATTTGTGTTATATATTGACAAAATTATACCAATGGCTGACAAGTTGATGATAACAGGAGTCATTCACAACTACATAAGCCTTAGCCAGTAACCAAATAGTACTTTCAACACCTTCTAGTGCGGGCTCATAAACTTGACCAACAAAACCATGTTGATCTCCTTCAGGGTGTGGTAAACTTAACTCTATAGCCAATGGCTTTAAAGTTTTGTCATCGCTAAAGAAAAGGATGGTCCTGGAAGCATAAGCCTTTGTGGAAGTTGAGTTTATTCGCCTTAAATATGGCATAATTGAATCATGATGATCTAGCAGGAACAATTTCTTGTTTTGAATTGCCTTT
This sequence comes from Cicer arietinum, assembly GCF_000331145.2. NCBI lineage: Eukaryota > Viridiplantae > Streptophyta > Magnoliopsida > Fabales > Fabaceae > Cicer > Cicer arietinum. Next base: position 52,378,189 of record NC_021160.2, read on the forward strand.
ACAATCAAATACAATTGTAATTGTAATTGTTATCCATATTAAAACAATATTTTAAATGGAATAGAGCATTTCCAAAGCAAAATTTTACCATACCTCTTCTACTGTGAGCCCTTCTAAATTTGGCTCTAGATGTTCTTTGGTTATCTTACTCGTGTGATCACCGTAGACTTGACTATCTAGCTTGCTTTGCGGAGGGAACTCCTGCAATAATCAAACAACAAACTTTCATTAAGTCGTCTGCATTAATCTAATTAAGGTCATCAATATCTTATTTTATCTTATTTGGTAATAATTTTATTGAAAACTCTTAATTAAGCTTACCTTAAGACAACAAATCACATTTGGATTTACTCCAGCAAGCATTTCTCTTACAAATTCTTCATCAGTCATCCATGCAGACTTATTCACTGCTCAAATAATAATTTAGAACATCAATACACATTTTCCTTTTTGTTTATTGTAAAACAACATATGAGTAATACTTAACAGGGTGATTATAGATCCAAGTAATCTTAATGTTTGAAAATGAAATATACCTTGAATTACTTTAGGTGGTGGATACTTGAGGACCTGTTCACCATCAGTTCGAAAGATTTCTTTGAGCACAGGTAATGGACTAATCTTGCTAATTATGTCTGTCGGCAGCTTAATTCCACCCTCATACAATCCATGAACTTCTTCAAAGCTATCAAACTCATTTGGTGTGAAATTCAAATCAAAGAATACTGATTCTAACGCTGGAACCACATTTTGAGATACAGCTTTCAATGCATAAGTAAGAAAGTCTGATGATTTTAAGTGACCAAAAGCTTCATCTCTTGGAAGATACACAAAATCACTCCTACTCTCACTATTAGGATCTGTTTATTATCAACAAACTTCTAGTAAGATGAAATATTATTGAATATATATATGTTACTAAACATTTTTTTACACATAATGTAATACAAGTATAACTAATTAACCTTTCTTTGTTGGTTTTCTGCCAGTTCTTCCCCTTCTAGGATAAGGATATGTGTCAGACCCTCCAAGAACAGGACGAGCATGGTTATCACCGCTATCTGGATTTCCTAAATCATTGTAGACATCATAATCATATATTCTTTCCCATTCTTTTCTTTCTCCCGTTCCATCTCCTCTTAAATTATGCAATTCTTCTTCTCTATAATGTGCTAACGGAGATGGTGTTTCACTAGGAAGATATGTCTGCAATACACTTTTTTAATTTATCTTTCTCATGATTTGTGGCTTAAAGTGAGTAAATATGGTGATTTTGAAAATTCAAAATCTTTTTTAATAGGATTTAGTTAAAGTTTCATGTATATATATACCTGATTGGCAAAGAAAATGCGATCAATTTTGTAGTGTTTGGCATTATATATCCAAGAGTTGCATACAAAGTAGATGCTTCCATGATTTGGAATGTCTTCAAGAGTTAAGCTCACAAGGAAAAACTCAGTTTGCATAAAGTTCTTGATATAAAATGCTCCAGGAAGTCCCATGTCATCATCCCATTCAAAATGAATTCTAAATGCAGATTGTCCTGCTCCCAAAGTTGGTAATGAAGAAATAATACCTTCCAAAAAAGTAGCTTTTCCAAGCTTCCCTTTCCCATTTGCTAACAAAATAAATAAAAAAATATTATGTTAAGAAGAAAAAAGTGAATGAAAGAAAGTAATTAAAGGTTGTGATTAATGAAATAAAAGAAAACAAACCATCAGATTTAGTTGCACTAATCAACTGAAGAGAAACAGAACGACCCAAGAAAGCAGTAAGATTATCAAGTGTTGAACCAAGAATATCAAAACCTTGACCGATAACTCCACCAACACTTGTTAAGCTATTAATATCTAACACATTCTTTCTCATCAACACCACCGTCCCTTTTATCTTATGCCCTCTATTTAACAACCCTGTTACCCCTGAAAACATCTTTGCAACTTTATTTCACTATATTAATGTTTATGACAACTTCTGAGGATGCTAAACATACCCATAGCGGTGTGGTATTTATAGTCAGTGGATTAGCCTTTTTTATTTTCTATCATACTTATCTCATATTTCAAAATATTTTTATATGGTTATTTTACTTGTAATGAGATGGACACTGACTCCAATATGCAAACTCTCATACGTGCATGCAAAACAACGAAACAGACACAAGTATTGATTCATTGGCAACTCTTTCGGTGGGTGATGATTTATCATTTTTAATTCTTTACAATAAACAAAATTTGTCTGAATACTTAACACTTGGATCATCTTTATATATAAACAAATTGTATTAATGAAAGTATAAAGAATTTTCGAACGCATTACAATAGTAAAATAAGATAATTTAACAATGAGAACTTAAGTTTGATATGTATCCGACAAAACATGAACGATAGATTGAAAGAAGTCGCAAGTAACTTATGAGTGTGAGGTGTCTAGCAGAGTCCATGCAAGAAAGACAGCAAGTGCAAAGTGCCATAAGCACCGCATGCATGCAGGGTAAGATTTGGACATGCACATTCTTCATTCATTTCTATATAGAGTTTGTTTATATTTAATTAATCTGTAAGTCCTATAAATTTTTTAAAAATATAGATCTTTAAATTAAAAAATATTATAATCAAGTTCTTTGAATTATTATAAATTTTTCAATTAAGTTGTTCCGTTAAAAGAAAATTAGTCAATTGTTACTTAATCAACTGATTAAGCATATTATAATATATTAATTAAGTCTCTAAACTAATTTTAATTTGAACATAAGTCCTGGTACCAATAACAAGTTAAACAAGTTGCACGTACACAATTTTAATATGTGACATATATTAACTTTGCCTAGATTTCTATGTTCAATAGCAGATTTTCATCTGTAATAGGGTAGGCCACAGACTGTCTTAAGTCTCCAATATTTAATATATATATATATATATATATATTCTTCAGAGTTTTATATATAAGTAAAATAAAATGTCATATCTTTTAAGGAAAATAGTTGATTTCTTTTAATTTTATTAAAATAATAAATAAATAAATAAATAAATAAATAAATAAATAAATAAGTCATTGTAATTGCGTTGTCCTACATCTATGAGAATAAAATGTGTTATAAAAAAATAAATTTAAAGAGTATTATAAAAATTATAACATTAAATATAGTCAAATTAATTAAATTTTACTTATACTTAAAGACAACAAAATATGATTTTTGTTGTAGTTTATATTTGAGATTGGAGAATATATAATATTATGTAATATATGCGAAGTATTTATACTTTATCGTAACAGCTAAATAATATTTTGAAAGAGAATCATACTGTAAGTTCAACACTTAAAATAAGTGATATTTTTACAACTTATTTATATTTTCGTTATTTATATTTTCGTGAGCAAATATTGATTAAAGCTTCAAATTAAATACAAAATTACGATGTTAATCACTAAACAATTTCAATTTTCTTACATCTCAATTTTCTACCATAACCAGTGAGTGAGGGGAAAAGGAAATCTGGTGACTGTTGTTTTGGCCACGCGTGGACAAAACTCGAAGTCGAAGTAGAGAGACAAGAGGATAAATCTAGGAGAAACAGTTTAGGAATTTAATTAATACTTTTGTTTTTAATATTTAAAAATATATTTATTTCTTTTAGTAAATAATGATGATGTAAATATTAGGTGAATAGTGATTTGTAATAATCGTAGACATGTAACAATCCTAGTTACAATTGATTAATAGTTGACTAACTGCAAAAGTATAATAGTTCAATTATTTTATTTCTTCATTCTTTAGTTTGAAAATCTATTTAAATTTTTTTAAATAGTTCAGAGATATAAAAATTAATTAAACCTACTTTTTAAAATAGTTTATTTAATGAAATTAAAGGATATACGATGTTAATATAAAACAATTTTATATTCGTATTTAATAAATAAAAAATCTACTTTAAAATCTCACTTTTGTATGGTTATTTTGAAAATGAAATGTGGTATGAAAAATTGGTAGTCTTTAACTAAATACTTATTGTAAAACTATTTTATCGTAAAAGTGCATAACCATGCTGTCATCAACCCCTTGTATACATTCTCTCTATATAAAATTACATCTCACAATGTAGATATATATTTGTGGATTTATTTTAAATGTTGAATTATTTTGCTGGTCTTTATATTATTTAGAAATTTTTAAATAGATCTTTTAACAAAAATAATTGTAATCAAGACCCTCGACTAATATATCTTTTGTAATTAATTTAGTCTTTTTTTTTTATATATTATTGGTAGTCAAATTTTAATGAAGAAGGTAGAAAGTAAAGTGAATAGGATTAAAGAGATCAATTGAGAGATCAGAAATGGTAGATAGGATAGTGAGGAGAGGGGTTGAAAGATTATAGAGATCAATTGAGAGATTAGTGAGATGAATATGCAAGAGAGATGACTTTGGTCTTTTGACTTCTTATTTAGGTTCTTCTATTATAGTTTGATTAACAATAATATAA
>NC_021160.2:52382771-52410695 GCF_000331145.2 Cicer arietinum
TATATATATATATATATATATATATATATATATTTAAAGAAGTTGATTATAATTTTTTTTTTTAATTTAGGGACCTATTGAAAAACTCCCAAATAATTTAAAGACCTAAAGAGTAATTACCTTTCGTAAACGAGAAGGTGTTATAATAGTAAAATATGATGAGAGAGTATGTAAAAACAATATACTTATATTACATACCATTTAAATCCTTTTGAAAATGGTATTTTTCTATGTCAAAATAAATTTTATTAAGTTACTAAATCAGGTAAAATAAAAGAGGTAATACAAGGTAGACAATCCTTAATTCAAACTAAGTCTATAAAATCTAAAACAATCAACATTCATCGGTCAAAATAGATGTTCAGTTAACATGATTTAATGTAAAAGAAAGAAAAGAACTGTAAATCATTTCACAATCAGCAATCGTTCAGTCAAAATAAGAAGAATATTTTGATTTTGCATGCATTACCTCGAACCATATTAAGAGATTCTCCTTCAAAAACAATATATGAAATTCAATGTCAAAGTAAATTGGCCAACTAATTTTAAATAAATACTCAAGATATTCTTAAGGTCCTCCGTGATACTTTAAGCAATTGAGAATTCAACATCTTATTAATAGTGTATTATTAAGCATGTTTATCTTCTTTTATACTAATTAAAATTTCAAAATTTATATTCTCTAAATTAAAAACACACTACAGGAGATTTGATTAAATATTTTCTACCACATGTATGTAATCTCCAAATTACTATTTTTTAATTTAAAACGCCCTAGAAACTCATAAAGTGTGCCTACGGGAGAAGACACGTGCGACTAGCCAAGTTGCAATTTATAGATAGTTTATTTTATGAAAATATGTTTATTTGATTTTAACTAGAAATTTTTTAAGTAAATCAATTTTATGAAGATAAAATTAAATGTTAATTAATAAGAATATTCAAAAATAAATTTATGATATTTTTATTATTTTTAAAAATAAAAATAATTGTTCATTTTAAATGTCTCTTATCTTTTTAATTATAATAATAAAATTAACATAAATTTTAAAAATAATTACAAAAACTTTTTTACAAAAGTAAAACCAGCTATTAGATGTCTTTCTATGAAATAACGTTAACTATTAAACACACATTTATAGTACATTTTATTTAATTGATTAAAATACACATAAATGATATAAAATATATATAAAATCCACATATTTTAATATAATTTATGTGAATTTTAATTCATTAAATAAAATACTTTAAATAATGTGTAGCACTAATTACATATGGAATATAGTTTACTCAAACTTGCATGAAAGTGTTATTCTTTTTGGAAGTATTGTTTAGTATTGTTTGTATTTAACTTAGATGTACGAAAGTATTATTTTGTCACTGAATAACTCCAAGTTTCTTCCACCGCAACTTCTTTTTCTCTTTTTTTTTCGTATCGATTATAGTAAAATTCTTCTGTGTCGAAGAAGAAAGGTGATTTATTATTAATCTTTTTATATGAAATTACTTTTTAACATTGTTTACTTTTTCTATTTTTTTATTTACATAAGATGATTTTCACATAAATTTATTTATTTTTATGTTTTTTTTATATTTTGCCGATTAATTGCGATGTTCTAATTTTTCTGTTATACATTATTTATTTTATTCAAATTGATAGATTAACTTTGATTCAGTGTAGACAAATTTAATCAATAACTTCAGCATCTTTAACGTTGCAAATCTAGATGCTTACATATTTTCAATTGCTTTACTTTTGTCAAATTTGTACATATTTTGTCATTTTATACTATTAACTTAGATGTTGTAAACTTGTTCAGAGACTCATATTATTTTTCGGTTTGTAGCAAATTTATTTTGTTTTTTATCGATGTATTTTTTAAATTTGAATGAATGAATATGATTTTTAATTTAAAAAAACTCCAAACTTCTTGTATTTTATTTATTTTATTTTATTTTTAATAATATTTAAAAATATTGTGAATGATAGGAAATTAACTTGAAAATATGACCATAGTTAAAATATCATACTAATCATGTGATGCTTATGTACTATTATTATATTTATTATTATATTGAATATTTTGTTCCGACTTTGCAATTATATTAATTAAATATAGTAATATTTATCATTTATTATAAAACGACAACGATAAAATAATAATAATAATAATAATAATAATAATAATAATAATAATAATAATAATGAAATATATAAAAATATTTACAAATATTTGAATAATAAAATATACAATTTAATATTTAAATAAATTATTTTAATATTCATAGTGCATCCTATTTTGTTAATACATCAAAAATAAAATAAAATAAAACGTTTTTGAATGTAAATTTTCAAAATTTGTACTTTTCTTTATCATGAAAATTTTGTATGTTTGACTGACTTCAGCGAACTAATATGAATAAATTGATATAAGTAAAAATTATTTATTAATAATTTTTTTTTAAAGTGTAATCTTTTCAATACATACAACCAATCTTATTTTTTTTTTCAACATAACCAATCAAATGTTAGTATATTATAACTTTATTATATTATTAGGAAAAAAAATACTTTATTATACTATTTTAAAAAATTCTAGAAATATTTTAAAGTAAAATATCATATCTTTTTGCTATAAATAGTGAAATATGATTAAATATACGAGTTAATGTGTATAATAAATAATTTAAAAATTATTTAAATATTAATAATATAAAAATATTGTAATAATATGAAATCCTATTTGTACCAAAATAAAATATCAAATCTTTCTTCTTTTATAATAAAAGAGTATCAAATCCTACAAACCGAATCTAATAGAATCCTATAAAACGAAAGCGTCTCATAGAAATATTGAAGAGCATTGTGGTTGTACACACAGCTGGTGAACTAAAAACCAGAATCTTGTTGCTAATAATCAGCGTAGTAAAAGATGGGAAATCAGAAGCAGAAGTGGACGGCTGAAGAAGAAGACGCGTTGCAACGTGGCGTCCAGAAGTACGGTGCCGGAAAGTGGAAGAACATTCTCAGAGACCCTGATTTCTCTCGTTCCCTCGCTATCCGTTCCAACATTGATCTCAAGGTTTATTCTCTTCTTCTTATTCTTCTATTCTAATTAGGGTTAGGGTTTTTCTTTTTATTTCTTCAAATTTTTAAATTAAATCAACTGTGTTTATCGTTATCAATGTTTAGGATAAATGGCGGAATTTAAATGTTTGCCCTGGTCAAAGTTCTAAAGATAAGTCTAGGACTCCCAAAATCAAACCATTGGTTCCTGCTCCTGCTTCACCTTCACTTGCTCCATCTCCAGTTCCTACTCTGCCAAATGTTACTCCTTCACCTCAAACTCAAACTCAGACTCAGGCTCCTACTCAGACTCCCACTCCCACTCCACAGCCTTCTCACAATGATGACGATGCCAAAACTCATCCAAAGTATAATCTTTTCCCCCATTCTTTATGCAATTTATTTTATTCTTGTGCAATTAATATTAACAATACTGATTACTAACAAATAATCGTATATTTATTGCACAAACATGAAAATGTGATTTGGATTCCCTATTGTCGGAAAATAGTGCATTTGATGTAGTCACGCGATTTTGATAGTTAGATCAAGATTGCAAAATACTTAGTTGGAATGTGAGATTTTTTATTTTAATGAGACAGTTTGAATTGGCGATTGCATGATTGCCTTTGTATCCTGCGAAAAATTACTCTTCACCGAGGGAAAAAATTAGATAGGTTCACATGCTAAAAAGTCCATGTAAATGGAGTGGAATGAGAATAGGCGAGTGAAGATGGAAGATAACCCATATGCGTTTTTAGAAAAGATTAAGGGTTTAGGATAAAGGTAAAATTAGGAATATGTGGTGTCAGCTACTGTGGGAAATAACCACGTTCTAGTTGCATTGGAAAAGATAAGCGTGTGTCCTTTTGTCTAGGTAAAGTAAGGTACACAATTAAATACCAAAAGTATGTTCAACCACTCTACTTTTGTTATTGACATTTTATATTTTACATCATGGAATTATAGTTTTGAATTAAATACAAAATTTATTGGTAGCTTACTAGTTGGTATTAGTATATTAGAATGTATTACAAACCCAAATGTACTGATTATGTATACGCCCATGTACCAATACTTAGTAGGCAGTGTACTGCATACCAGTACCCACATTAAAGAGAATTGAGAGCCTGATAACTCGGCAGCAAATGTTCATAGGATAAATTACCAATTATTATATTTGTGATGGAGCGTTCTGTTTTTAACATGGTTTTGTGTTGAAGTAAAACATGTATCAGAAATATTCATTACAAACATTTTTTACATCACTTTACTAGCTGACCCTCATAAAGTATAATATGTTGTAAATTATACAGAGTTTTTCACACATATTTTTTTATTATTTTTCTTGTAAATTAAGGCCATATTACGAGGGGTTCTCTGTACTCCTTATTTTCTCAGGTACAATGCAATGATTTTCGAAGCTTTATCAACAATCAAAGATACCAATGGTTCTGACTTAAATGCTATTGTTAGCTTCATTGAGGTGAGTGCTATTTTTTGGGGACGATGTTTTTCTATATTTGACTACTTATGATCACTATTTTCTGGATTGGTTATGCTTTGCTTCTTAGATTGTATAACAAAATTTCATGAATTCAATTGTGCCCAACAAAGATCTTGGATTGAATTGCGGCTGTCCAATTAGGTTCTATGACTTTCTAGTGCTGGACTTTCATGATACTTTTGAACTATTTTCTATATGTTAGTTAAGTTAGCAATTTTCTAGTATTGTTAGTTAAGTTAGCAATTTTCTCCTTCACCAAGGTTTGAACTTTGGTCCTTTCACTCCTTCAACTCTTAGCGCAAAACAGTTGAGCTACCCAACCCCCTCGCAACATGCCTTATTTCTCCATCTATCTTCCGAGTCCCAAGGTTTGAACTTTGGTCCTTTCACTCCTTCAACTCTTAGCTCAAAACAATTGAGCTACCCAGCCCCCCTCACAACATGCCTTATTTCTCCATCCATCTTCCAAGTCCCAATAACTCACCAAGTAACTCAACTCCCTCAACATTATTCAAAAGAAAAAGAAAAAACTTAACTCCCTCAACGAATAATGTATAAGAGGTACTAAAATAAATAAAATGGTTATTTATAGAAGGCTGAAAATGTTATTTAGATCTTAGTGTTTGTTGGATATAATTGTCCCAATGAGATTTGAGTCTATGATCTCATAGGAACAATCCAATTTCCACAGCATCAGTTCAATAACAATGGCTTTGCCATTTGCATTTTACACCAGAGAATTTAAAATCAGTTCATTAACTCAAAGCACCTTCTAGGATTTTTGCCACATGTAAACTATATTCACTCTTGTATGACTTTTCAAAGTAGCACGCTCACTTTCTTATTTTCATAATAGTTACAGTTTATTTTATTCCAGTGTGAAAAAAAATTATTTGTCATGTACATAGACAATATTTGTTAGTTATGGTCATTGTGACTTTCGTATTTTGTCAAAATAAAAATTTAGATTGTGTTGCAATTTCCTTGCTTTTGTGCTAGCTAGACTTATGGGAGTTGGGGGCTTGGGGCGGAAATGTAGTTTACTGTGCAACATCTATAGTGCATATTGATATTTTGAATACAGAGTATTTTCTATTTCTAGTATGATTTTCTTTTTGAATTTTCAAGGAATAAATGACTCGTTTAATACTGCAGCAAAAGCACAACTTCCCTCAAAATCAAAATTTCAGAAGGACGTTAGGTACAAAGTTAAGAAGGCTTGTCAGTCAAGGGAAACTTGAGAAGGTAAATTAGTCCTCTGCGATGCTTTGAAGAAATGTGTAATAAGAGTATTATATTCTCTGTATTTTACTTTATATTCTGCATGTGTGCATGGCCACTGTGTGTGCTTAGTGTTTGTGACCCTAGAAGCATTTAGATCCAATTTTATCTGTTTTTTTCTCTTCTGAAAAATGTATCCAACTGTATCTGCTAGATAACATAACAGAAAAGAACTAATTGTATAAACTTTAACTACCAACTCAACATATTAAAACTAATCAATCATCTAACTCCTGCAGGTACAAAATTGTTATAAGATAAAGGACACCACAGTGGTGACGAAGTCAGCTGATGACCCAAAATCACCTACAGCAAAAGAAATGGATTCGCCAGCATCATCTGGTATTTCTAAATATGATGAGGCAATGAAGGAAGCTGCTGAAACTGTAGCCTACAGAATTGCTGATGCGGAGAATAAGTCATTTTTGGCTGCTGCTGCAGTCAAGGAGACGGAAAGATATGCAAAGTTTGTTGAGGAGAATGATGTAATGTTAAAGTTTGCGGAAGAGCTTTTAGCAAAATGTACGGCAGATAAGCAACTCTATCTATCTACTCATAAATCAATTTTGTAGACATAATTATGCAAATAAAATGACCAATGTTCTTTTGATTTTAATTGTTGCAGGCAAGCTTGGTGGAAGTGTCCGTTTTGCTTAAATTGTTAAATGTTTAGGCCTACAATTTTTTTGTTTCTCTACATGTAAATTTATCCATATCTTGTGTTACCTTTTTTGGAATAAAATTGGTTTACTTAGTTTTTAAGAAAATGATTATTTTTATATAGGAGGCTGTATTTTAATCCAGTGACATAAGTTGACAAGACTTGTTAATAAAATTAGTCGACTCAAGTTTGCTTAAAACTGAATGCCATGGTTACTGGTAAGCCAAAAACCAAGTGATTTGAACATAGTTTTTTCCAATGTAATTGCACAAAAGTATATTGCACTCATGTTTAAAAATGTTATGGGAGGATTGTTAGGTCATTGCCTAAAACGGAATGCCTTATTAGATGGTAAGATAAAAAGCAAGTGATAGGAAAAGTGTTTTTTTTTTTTTTGTTTTTTATAAAAAAAATGGTTTTTTTTTCTTCCCATTGTATATAGCAGGTCCGTTTAGTTTGGACCTGGCTTTCTTTTGCTCCATCTTGGACCAATTAAAATGACCTGTTACTATGGATATATACCAGTTTTAGGTATATTTACATATACCCCACAATGGTTTTGTAAAATAGATATGCCCGTAACTTTTAAAATTATAAAATATATATATCAATTAAATTCATAAAATATATTCATGAATAATTAATAGGATTGGCAACTTTCTTTTAATACGACAAAAACCCCTAATGGTACAAAAACCTAACTTGAAAGAGAAGCCTGCCACAAAGGTAGCTTATTCTCTCATCTTCAATATTCTTAAAAGCTCTCAAATACACATTTTTGAAAATATTGGGATGGAAAAAGAAGTCACCTGCAGCGAAACCACCACAACCATTACATAAGACTCCACTCCAAGGAGCCTAGTTAAAACAAGCCCATTACAATTTAAAACATTTATAAGAGTCATTTAAGAGTTTACAAATGATAACATTTTTAAATTTATTAACAAGTGGTTGAGCACATATGATTAATAAAATTCAATTAATGATGAATTTAATGTGAAATCCATTAAGAATGTCTGAGTTTGAAATAATTACAATTTAAATTTTACTTATTTAATTGGATTCTATATTAACTTCAATAGGGGTTAAGATCATTCAAATGATTTGATTTAGTAGTAAAAAAATATGTATTTGATGTATGAACTTTAAACTTTTTTCTACCATTAATTGAAATTTGAAACTCCATATTACCAAAACTCAATTGAAAGTTTTATGAATTATTTATCTCTACAAATTTAACCACTACATGTAAATTTATCCATATCTTGTGTTACCTTTTTTGGAATAAAATTGGTTTACTTAGTTTTTAAGAAAATGATTATTTTTATATAGGAGGCTGTATTTTAATCCAGTGACATAAGTTGACAAGACTTGTTAATAAAATTAGTCGACTCAAGTTTGCTTAAAACTGAATGCCATGGTTACTGGTAAGCCAAAAACCAAGTGATTTGAACATAGTTTTTTCCAATGTAATTGCACAAAAGTATATTGCACTCATGTTTAAAAATGTTATGGGAGGATTGTTAGGTCATTGCCTAAAACGGAATGCCTTATTAGATGGTAAGATAAAAAGCAAGTGATAGGAAAAGTGTTTTTTTTTTTTTTTGTTTTTTATAAAAAAAATGGTTTTTTTTTCTTCCCATTGTATATAGCAGGTCCGTTTAGTTTGGACCTGGCTTTCTTTTGCTCCATCTTGGACCAATTAAAATGACCTGTTACTATGGATATATACCAGTTTTAGGTATATTTACATATACCCCACAATGGTTTTGTAAAATAGATATGCCCGTAACTTTTAAAATTATAAAATATATATATCAATTAAATTCATAAAATATATTCATGAATAATTAATAGGATTGGCAACTTTCTTTTAATACGACAAAAACCCCTAATGGTACAAAAACCTAACTTGAAAGAGAAGCCTGCCACAAAGGTAGCTTATTCTCTCATCTTCAATATTCTTAAAAGCTCTCAAATACACATTTTTGAAAATATTGGGATGGAAAAAGAAGTCACCTGCAGCGAAACCACCACAACCATTACATAAGACTCCACTCCAAGGAGCCTAGTTAAAACAAGCCCATTACAATTTAAAACATTTATAAGAGTCATTTAAGAGTTTACAAATGATAACATTTTTAAATTTATTAACAAGTGGTTGAGCACATATGATTAATAAAATTCAATTAATGATGAATTTAATGTGAAATCCATTAAGAATGTCTGAGTTTGAAATAATTACAATTTAAATTTTACTTATTTAATTGGATTCTATATTAACTTCAATAGGGGTTAAGATCATTCAAATGATTTGATTTAGTAGTAAAAAAATATGTATTTGATGTATGAACTTTAAACTTTTTTCTACCATTAATTGAAATTTGAAACTCCATATTACCAAAACTCAATTGAAAGTTTTATGAATTATTTATCTCTACAAATTTAACCAATCAAAATTTGCTACTTAAAACAAAGATTGAATGAGGCTGAGAGGCATCGTTGGATTGCTCTTGCAAAGAAAGATAAATCAGTGGAAGAATTTACTACTAGCTACTTAAAACAAAAATTTAATGAGGCTGAGGAGTAATATCTTTTATATAGGATAATTATTTCTTGTATTTCACAAAACAAATAGTGGTAAAGTACACCTCATTCACTTCTTGTATTTCACAAAACAAATCAGTGGTAAAATACACCTCATTCACAGGCACCTTCCACGAGAAATCGTCACGGTTAGGTAACTAACTATTTTAATTTATATATCGATAATGAATCTCTCTCACATCACAACGGTTAGGTAACTGTTTTCCCGTACTTTCTTGCCGCTTTCTTTCATTTTCTATTGAGACGTTATATATTCCTTTCTTTCTTTTCCCGTATTTCATCGATCTTTACATCTGAAACATAGTTGTTTTGTTTGAATTTATTATAGCATTGTTATTTTGTACTTTCATTGCTCTATTTTGTATTTTCGTTACTCTATTGAATTTCTTTCGCATCATAGAGGTTTTATTGTTTATGATTTTCCCGCACTTTCTCGTTACTTCTTTTTCTTCTTCTAATTGTACATAATAGTATTTCATCGACATTTATCATTTCGACGTTGAAGTAGTTTGAATTTATTATAGCATTGTTAATTTGTATTTTCATTACTCTATTGAATTTCTTTCGCATCAGAGAGGTTTTATTGTTTATGATTTTCCCGCACTTTCTCGGTACTTCTTCTCTTCTAATTATACATAATAGTATTTCATCGACATTTATCATTTCGACCTTGAAGTAGTTTGAATTTATTATAGCATTGTTAATTTGTATTTTCATTACTCTATTGAATTTCTTTCGCATCAGAGAGGTTTTATTGTTTATGATTTTCCCGCACTTTCTCGGTACTTCTTCTCTTCTAATTGTACATAATAGTATTTCATCGACATTTATCATTTCGACGTTGAAGTAGTTTGAATTTATTATAGCATTGTTAATTTGTATTTTCATTACTCTATTGAATTTCTTTCGCATCAGAGAGGTTTTATTGTTTATGATTTTCCCGCACTTTCTCGGTACTTCTTCTCTTCTAATTATACATAATAGTATTTCATCGACATTTATCATTTCGACCTTGAAGTAGTTTGAATTTATTATAGCATTGTTATTTTGTATTTTCATTACTCTGTTGAATTTCTTTCACATCAGAGAGGTTTTATTGTTTATGATTTTCCCGCACTTTCTCGGTACTTCTTCTCTTCTAATTATACATAATAGTATTTCATCGACATTTATCATTTCGACCTTGAAGTAGTTTGAATTTATTATAGCATTGTTATTTTGTATTTTCATTACTCTGTTGAATTTCTTTCACATCAGAGAGGTTTTATTGTTTATGATTTTCCCGCACTTTCTCGGTACTTCTTCTCTTCTTCTAATTGTACATATTTCATCGACATTCATCGTTTCAACCTGGAAGTAGTTCTTTTCAATAAATAACTGATACGACACTGACTCGATGACAGCTAGCGATAATAATTTACGAAAATTAATTAATTAATTATAATCAATTTGTCGGTACGTCTGATTAATGGTGTTGTTAGGGAGGTTTCTTTAAATCAATCTACTATCTATCTATACTATGTGATTTCGAAATAAGGATCGTCACTTTTAAAAATTTATAGCATTGCAACATTGATCATGCATAAGCTTCCTGATTTCAATATGCTTTTATTTTTATAGTTTTGATTTGACTCTCTTACCATAGCTGTTTCTTGCATAACCAGCTTAATTTCTTTTTTCTGTTTGAATCTGTAGTAATATTGTGCTAATATGTATTATTACATTCATTAGTGATTGTCAGTTAACAGAAATACAAAAAATGCATAAACTGCAACTGACTAATGCTTGTTAATAATTTGATAACTAATTCAAAATATTAATATTAATACTACTGTTCAATGGTCTAACACATGCAGGGACAAGTTAAACTGTTACAATACCACACACCTCAATCCAATATGAAAAGAACTCTGGATGAGGTAATATAAAAAATGAAGAAAATCTCTTCCATTTTATTTTATAGCTGCTTTGAAATAGATTTCTATTAATTATCTCATGAATTTGTTATTTGAATTGGCCTATGACACAATAATTACTATACAAGATGGATAAGGAAGGACCTTCTGATCCAAAATCACTTGTTGAGGACCCCAAATCACTTGAGGAGGACCCAGAATCACCTGCTGAGGAGGACCCAGAATCACCTGCTGAGGAGGACCCAGAATCACCTGCTGAGGAGGACCCAGAATCACCTGCTGAGGAGGACCCAGAATCTCCTGCTGAGGAGGACCCAGAATCTCCTGCTGATGAGGACCCAGAATCTCCTGCTGATGAGGACCCAAAATCTCATGCTGAGGACCTAAAATCTCCTGTTGATGAGGACCCAAAATCTCCTGCTGAGGACCCAAAATCTCCTGCTGATGAGGACCCAAAATCTACTGCTGATGAGGACCCAAAGTCTACTGCTGAGGACCCAAAATCTACTGCTGATGAGGACCCAAAATCTCCTTTGACACTTGAAGCGCGTTACAAGAATGCTTGTGACATTGCAGCATATAAAGTTGCTGATGCGGAGAATAAATCAGCTTTGGCAAAAGAGGCAGTCGAGGAGACGGAAAGAGTCGGTAAACTGGTTGAAGAAAATGATGCAATGTTAAAGTTTGCTGAAGAGCTTCAAGCAGAATTGGATGGAACTGATAAGACTATCGCTTTTCGTTAAAGCCATCCACATATAATTCTTTTCTCTTAGATTTTTTAAACGATGAATTTTGAGTTAGTGCATTGAGTTTTACGGTGACTACGTACCCTTTAGCCTCCGTTTATAGCCTATAGAATCCTTTGGTGTGTAGCTGAAATATATTGTGGACTTCAGAATAGTACTGCTGTAATAGAATCGTCTAACAATAACAATTGAATCCCCTTTTTAGTTTTTTATCCTCTCTTGATTCAGCTTACCCACCCATCATTTCCTTAATAATTTTTGAAATGATCCTATAGTTACTAGGACCTGAAGTTTACGGAACCTTCATCTCCTTTCATCTACTAGAGGACCAAGTTAGGATGAAATGAACTTAAGGACTTGCAATTGAGCTATACCAAGAACAATAACTTATGAAACACGTCAAATTCAAAGCCAATTTGATATTAGGACATCAGGAGCACCAATGACACTCTCGACTAGTAAGTACAGTGTATTTATTTCACTAAATTGTGTGGTAAAAAATATATTACTAGGATTATTCAAAATAAAAATAAAATATAATAAAATCAAATAGTTTAAAGACTTCTCTTAAAAAAAATGCTAAGTCAAATTTGTGATCGGAAATTGTATTCTCATTATGCAATTTTTTTATATGGTTGCATTTTTAAGTACGACTTTTTACTAAAATAAAAATAAGATTTTTCTATAAAACATCTTGATTTGAGAGTGCAACTTTCTATGAAGTATAAAACTAGGATAGATTATTATTTGAAAAATGGAATAGATTGGATTTTTTTTTAAAATTAGTATTGTGAGATCAACTATACAAAAATAGTATTATATATATAAAAATGTTGAGTTTGTATATATAAATTTTCCTTCCAAAATTAATAATAATTTTGTAAATTATATACTTCATCATTGTAATTAAGTATACACATTAGTTTTTACTTTTATTTACTTCAAAAATATTCGAGACATATTTTTTTTCTTTAGCAATATTAAGATATTTTTATCTATTTTAATTAAGTAAACACATTTGGTTGTTTTCAATCTTCCTTCACATTTACTTTATGTTGCATAGTACTACTATATATATCAGACTTACACTTGTCAAAATATCATTACAACACACACCCAGCTGACATGTTACTAAATTTAACATTTAAAATTTGTTTAAAATAATACGTTTAATTTTTGAGTTTTAATTCAATTGATAAATATTAATATCGTTAAGTTTGATATTATATCTAAAATTCAAATCCGACACTTCATAAGTGTATGTATTTATGATAATATATCTAAAATGATGTATACATAATGCAAAGTAGAATATCACACTTTTAGAATAATAGATATAATATTAATCAAGTGATATTATTGAAAACATAATTTTTACATTGAATACATAAAATGACATTCATTTCAATAGATTAGATTAATACATTAAATTACACGAACTTGAAGAAATAGACTTACCACAAATATACCAGAAAAAATAATATAAACGGAATATTGATATAATGTTATGTATGTTGCTATACAAATATCTTACATTGCGAAAGAGTCTGTCTAAGCCCCTAAGTGGTAAATAAAGAGTTTTAGGCCTCTCAAATAAGACACTACAAAGAACATTTCGAACAACATATGTTGTACTTATTTTTCTTTATTAAGGATCACTGAATAATTAATATGAGTGGCTATTAGAGACCAAATATTGTATATGCACTTTTTCTTTCCTTAATAACGCGCTAATCCCACCACTAAAATGATAAATAATGTATATTTCTCATTGTTGTTGTTAAAAATAATGATACAAATTTATTAGTGAATCTCATTTAATAATATTTTTAGAAGTGTTGAGTTAAAGTGATTGAATATTTATTAAAGACTATTATTAAAAAAATAATTGAGTGATATGTACATGTGGACTCTATGCAATACTTATCTATACACTCATTTTAAAAATCTACCGCTCTAAATATATTTAAACCTTACACTTAAAATATTCAAATATAACAATTAAAATAAGTGGCAAATGTAAGATGATACAACAATAGATATACTTAAGTAAAAATTCTTATATTCTACATCTAATCGTCTTATAAAGCAATAATGGTTAAATTTTTAATAAAATAATCATAAAAAAATTATTATTCACATTAAGATACCTTCTCTCTAAAAAAATTTTAAAACACCTCTAATTTTTTTAATCAATGATTTATATTAGAATCACGACTGATCATAGGTTTGTGCTAGTAGACCATAGGGTCCAAATCATTTTTAAGGGAATTATTGGGTCCAAAAAATACAATTATGAGATAAAAATTTATCTTACACTATAGAGTTCAGAAACAAAAAAGACTAAGAATTCAGCGACAAAATTAGATGTAGATATATGGTAAATGAGTGATCATAGTTTGGTGTTCAATAAAAATATGGTTTGAGTTTGGTAAACGAGTGATCCAGCCTAAAACGATCAAAAAATGGTTTGAGTTTGGTAAATGAGTGATCATAGTTTAACAAAATAGCCGATCGCAAAGAAAATAAATTGAGTACTAAGTTCAATCCATTTTATCCAATTCTTACAAATTCTTTAGTAACTTTAGGATGATGCACTTAGTTATTTTGATACTTCTAAATATGTTATACAATTTAAGAACTTTACAACTTTGTTTTTGATTGTGTTGATCCTTGCAATAAAAATATTTCATGATCAATTTTATGATTTTTATATTCTCATTAATTAATTATATATATATATATATTATTTGCTAAAAAAATTATAAAAATAGATTACATTATTTAAAAAAAAAATTAAGATTGTATTATTTAAAAAAAAAAATTATGATCGTTGGTTAACGACTCAACTCAATACTCTACACAGATTGAGTTTTAGTTTTGACCAAGTATAACCCAAATCGACGCACAATTTTAGTCACGCGTTATAAAATATAGTCTTAGTATTAAAAAAAAAAAAAAAAGCTGGTTTTTGTGATGTTTCTTTTTTCTTATTTGATAAACTGACAGTAAATTTAATATAAAAAAACAGAAACAAAAAGAATAAAAATAAAAATAAAAAAATAAAAATAAAAATAAAAAAATGCGATAAACACAGTACTAGTAGTGAACTACGAAGAACAACAAGCCATCCTTATATATTAACCTAAACTCTCTCTCCCACGCCTCCCTTCAACTCCACGGCGCAGATCCGAGGAGTTTGGGAAACCCTAATTCTATCATTCTCTCGCATCTCTCTCTCTCTCTCTCTCTCTCTCTCTCTCTCTACCCACAGGTATACGCAATTCTCTTTCTCTCTTTGCTCCCCATTTTCATTCTTTTACTTTCATCCGCGTTTTTGTTTTACGTTAAATCATGGACTCCGTCTTTTGAATCTCAGGTTCATCTTAATGCTTCTTTTTTTTCTTCTCCCCAACAATAACTATGATCTAAATAATCAACTTTTTTTAATCAGTTGTTTATGATTTGATGAATGCTAAGTTTGAATTTAAGAAATGAATTATCTTTTCACTGAATGATTCTCATGCATGATTTGTTGTTTTCTTATTGGTGCTTTTTTCTGTTTCTATTTGTTATTGTCGTTGGAATAATGGTCCAAAGTTTTATAAACTTAGTGTTCTTTTTTTCTTTCTTTCTGATTTATCGGTGCTGATTCATCATAAGCCTTCTATTATTCGTTGACACATGAAGGAATTAATATTATTACTGTTGCACTTAGTAATATTTGGAACTATGTTTTTTTGTTGGTTTATTGATTTTACTGGACTATACGAAACATTTTTTTTTCTTTCTATTATATCTGTTTGATTTCAACTATAATGTTTTTGTTGTTCTGCAGTCATGGCAGGTTTGGCTCCGGACGGTTCACAATTTGATGCTAAGCAGTATGACTCTAAGATGAACGAATTGTAAGTAACGAAGGGATGCATGATTTTATATGTTTTTTGGTAGTATTATGTTATTTTAATATTTTGAAAATTGATTATAGGCTTACTGATGGACAAGAATTTGGCGTCGAATATGATGAAGTCTATGATACTTTTGATGCAATGAAATTGGAAGAAAATCTTCTTAGAGGCATATATGCTTATGGTATACATATGTTTTTTCGTTTGTTTCTTTAAATACTTATTAAGTCCGTATAATTACAGTGCGATAAGCAACTATTGAAGTGCCAGATTCACTCCTTACATTAATGCATTGTGATATTGTTCTCTGTAATATTTACCCTGTTAAAATTATGCTGAACCATTATTTAGAAGTGCAAGAAACCAATCAGAACATTCTGACAATTTTAATAATCCTTCCAGCTTAAAATTCAAACAATTATTGGGTTTTGAATCCAAAAGAATGTTTTTTCTATTGTCTTAAAGGCTGTATGTGTGAAAATAAAATCTAAAGAGGCCTGACAAAAGTTGAGTTTTGTTCATTAATTACCTAGGCCACATAGTGGGTTTGACAATTGGTAATGTACCAACAATATAAAGAGTCGACTTCTGTCCATTAACTTAGAGGTCACATTGTCCCTTGAATGGGCCCGTTGAAAGTGTGAACTTTATATCCCCAAACTTTTAATTTGTAATGTAGCAATATTATAAAGGGTGGCTACTGTTTTTCTTCTTTTCTTCAATCGCATGTGCCTAAAGTTATTGTTTTTAAATACATCTTTCTTTCTGTTTCTTAAAATACAATTTTGAGATGATTAAAAGTGAATTTGCTTAACTGTTCTTATTGTGCTTTCAAACTAAATGCATCTTCACCTTGGAGCACTAAATAATGCATTTTTAATGATATTGAAACTTTTTATGCACTTGACTCCATTGCAAGATCATATTTGATGTTTTGTTCTTGTACTAAAGGTTTTGAGAAGCCCTCTGCAATTCAGCAAAGGGGAATTGTTCCTTTCTGCAAAGGTTTAGATGTGATTCAGCAGGCTCAGTCTGGAACAGGGAAGACAGCAACATTCTGTTCTGGAATTTTACAGCAGCTTGATTATGGATTGGTTCAGTGCCAGGCTTTGGTTTTGGCACCAACAAGGGAGTTGGCACAGCAGATTGAGAAGGTTATGCGTGCTCTTGGTGATTACCTTGGTGTTAAGGTTCATGCTTGTGTTGGTGGAACCAGCGTTCGTGAGGATCAGCGTATTCTCCAAGGTGGTGTCCACACTGTTGTGGGCACTCCTGGACGTGTGTTTGACATGCTGCGACGACAGTCTCTTCGGCCAGAGTACATTAAAATGTTTGTTTTGGACGAGGCTGATGAAATGCTTTCACGTGGTTTCAAGGACCAGGTTTGTTGGTTTTCTGATTATTCATTAGAACTGATTTCGGTTGTAATATTTTTTTTTCATGGCATTGTCTTGTACATGTTACATGCTTGTGTTTTCACATATCTAATTGTTTAGGTTATTTCATGCTTGTAATGCAGATCTACGACATCTTCCAGCTTCTGCCTCCCAAAATTCAGGTTGGAGTGTTCTCTGCTACAATGCCACCCGAAGCCCTGGAGATCACAAGGAAGTTCATGAACAAGCCAGTGAGAATCCTGGTAAAGCGTGATGAATTGACCCTTGAGGGTATCAAGCAATTTTATGTCAATGTTGACAAGGAAGAGTGGAAACTGGAGACATTATGTGACCTTTATGAGACACTGGCTATCACTCAGAGTGTCATTTTTGTGAACACAAGGCGCAAGGTGGACTGGCTCACTGACAAAATGCGAGGGAATGACCACACTGTCTCAGCCACCCATGGAGACATGGACCAAAACACTCGTGATATCATCATGCGTGAATTTCGCTCAGGCTCTTCTCGAGTTCTCATTACCACTGACCTTTTGGCCCGTGGTATTGATGTTCAACAAGTGTCTTTGGTGATAAACTATGATCTTCCTACTCAACCTGAAAATTATCTTCATCGCATAGGGCGAAGTGGTCGTTTTGGTAGAAAAGGTGTTGCAATAAACTTTGTCACATTGGATGATGCAAGAATGCTTTCTGATATTCAGAAGTTCTACAATGTGACCGTAGAGGAGTTGCCTTCAAATGTTGCTGATCTACTCTGATGAATTAATTTTTGTTCTCTGTTAATTCATCAGGGCTTTTTAGTTTTTGACAAGTGCTATTTTATGCCTACTCTTCTTTTGCAATTTTTACCCATTAGAGTTCAAAGACATCTGACTCTATTTATAATGGATTCTATGAATTTTGTTTAATTGCTTAATTAGTGGGTTTTTTTTGTGATCTGTATTTCTTTTATTTCATCAACAGAAATATAAATCCTACTTGTTCAGTTATAAATCTGTTTAGAACTAAAAAAAACCTAAGCTGTGACGTTGTGAATGCAAATGCGTTGATTGCAAGAAATCCGAAATCAAATCACAGGCTCTTAATTGAGACTTCATTGTGGAGTCAATCCATCCAGAGTTGTTCTCACCTAAAACTTTCGGAGTTCTAACATGGACCAAATCATCACATTTCATGAATGACAAAACCAACAAGAATTTCAATATTGATGAATATTTTACATTCTCACTAAAACCAAAACAACTAGAAACAAAATCAACTTTTTATGTGCTTTCAGATTCGTACAGGAAACAATGGAATTAGTTTATATTATATTTTTAATAATTAAGCCTTTTGATTTTACCAAAAAGAGGGAACCAAAGAAAAAGTGATTATCTTGTTCTATTTTATTTACTACATGCCAACTCCTATTTTACTATATTCAGAGTAACAGGGTTGGATTGCCCACCCAAAAGTTAAGCTCTTAGTACATTAGGATGCATTCATTATTCAAAAGAATAATGTAAAAATTTCTTTCATCGTTACATCAATAAAGTATTGTTATGCTGACTTTTTTGTCAAGTAGTGGGTCTTAAAGTGCAACTTTGCAATTAGTTTGAACATCGTTGCTTTTGGTGATGGTTCACTCCACTCCTCACAATTCTAGGTGTTTAGGATCTTACAATTTAGCAGTAAAAAACGTTGATTCATTAGTGAAATATTATATTAATGAGTTTATTCGAAGTTCCATTGATTAGTATTTTTTGTACATTTTAAATAAACATTGAAGGTAGACTGCCCATACTAACAATGAACTTTTTTGTGCACTTTGGGCAAAACTTCAAAGCATGGTTTATAAAAATTCATAGAGCAACTTTATAATGATTAGTAATGATTTCATTTTCAATCATTTTTCTTGACTTTGTTGATAAATTACATTTGAAAAGAACAATTTTTTTCATGACTTTGGATGGACATTTTTTAAAATATGACTAAAATGTAAGAATGCAAGATTATTGACAAATCTCATTTAGTAAATTGTTTGGAAGTGTTAAGTTGAAGAGATAAGGTACTTAAGTCGTAAAAACTTAGGTGTTGAGTTGCTTATCATGTTTAACATCATAGTGTTTCTTGATTGTATTTGTATATATTAATTTGTATTTTTGCTAAGGGGATTTTGTAAAGTAGAACTTAAGTTTAGTAGGCATGCAGTAGGTTAAAAGGGTTGTCCATTAAATTGTACTTTTGTGAAATTTAGTCAAACCAAAAACTATCATAACAATTCTACTCTGTTAAGGAAAGTTGGATCAGTCGCTACCCCACAAAATTCCATCAAATAAAACAACATATTAAATACTAAAATCAATAAATCATCATCTTCAACTGTCTCCAGCTCAAAATATTTTATAATTGAAATAAATTAAGGAGTTAACTAATACTTTTATGGATAAATATATATTTCGCCTTAAATAAATCCTTTATTTAATACTTCTCAAATTTTAAAAATAATTTTGGAGTGTTTAAATTGTTATTACCTAACATGACAAAAGAATTAATCATTTTAATAAGATTTACAATTTAGAAGAGTAACCGATGTGACAAATATTTCAAAATTAAACTAATGGGTGTATTCTCGATATCCCTAATTATAAACATTAATTCAAAAAAAATAATAAATATAAGATCTTTCAAATTACTTAAATACATTTATTATTTTAAAAAATAACCACACAAAATAAAATAGATATATTAAATTTATTATCTATTTTTCTTCTATATATGTGGGAAAAGAATGTTGTTTATAAAAGGTATCAAGGTTTAGAAAACCAAAACTATAACTTAGTCTATGAATTAAAGTTAGTAAGAAAAAGCTATAGATGATCCTAGTAATATACAACTAGAGGAAAGAAGAAAAGAAAAAAGGGCAAATCCATATCAACCCAACCAATTATTTTAACTTGTACCTTGTTGCCTTGTCTTAAAAACACAACCTTAGTTTTTCTCTCTTGGTTATTCTTGTTTCCATCATGGAATTCAGATCAAAGTCATGCAGAGATGAAAAGCTACAAATTGAAAGCTACTCTGGAGGCAAAGTGGCCCCAACAAGCATGCAAGATCTAAGATGTTATAGTGCTAATTATGCTTATGCAAACCACATAGGTAAAGATATGAAATTTTTATTTTATTTTATTTTTGAAAAACATGAGAAGAGAAAAATTATTAATAATTAAATTAATGGTTATTTTACGACCGTCTTCTAAGATATTGAAATTACAAATTCAAACTTTGACTACTGAGCTGACACCTCATTCAGATGCAGATAAGGAGGTAAAGATGAAGAAAGTAAAAGGCATATCAAAGAGTTGGAGCTTGAATGATCCTGAATTGAAGAGGAAGAAGAGAGTTGCTGGCTACAAAATATATGCTGCTGAAGGGAAAATGAAAGGGTCTTTAAAGAAGAGTCTTAGGTGGATTAAAAGCACTTATACTCAAGCTATCAATGGATGGTGGTGAAAAGGTTATTAATGGTATTGTTTGTGTTTCTTTTTCTGAATTTGGTGTTATGAATAGTTATTTGCTTACATTTCTTTCATGTAATGTGAATTTCATAATCCTAAGTTCTGATTTAAAATGAATACTACTGGATTTGAACTAGGATTTGATTAATTTGTTTGTAATTTTATTTTAATTGTGTAATATATGAGTGTGTGAATATGTGTACATCATAGTCATTAATTGTGGTCTAAGTAGTAACATAAAAGTTTTAAGAATGATAGCATTATGGGAAAATCACTCGTTTTATGTTCTGTTTCAGCTGCTCATGTTCATATCTAAGTCTAAAATTTGGATCAGTTATGTAAGAATTCAACACTCTTTTGGCCAAAGATAAAGTTTTATTATTCATCACACCTTTGCCACCGTTGATGTCTTTGAATGATTAAATTTTCAATTAATTGAACGAGGTTTGTTATTTTGGGTACATGTGTAATGTACAATTTGCTTATGGTTGATCATATTTTTCCAGTTCTTTACCTCACAGTAATGTGTCACCTATTTTGTATTAGGATTTAACGTTGAAATTCATACACATTAGTATAGAAAAGTAAGAAATTTTGAATTTGAATTTGGACTCTAATTTATTAAATATCTCTGTAATCTTTTATTATTTAAATTGCACTTACAAAGACAATGTGTAAGTTATATATTATTAGAGAATATATTTAAATGGTCTTATAACCATATGTTTTTGTTTTTATTTTTATATTTTAGCAGAATTTTTTATATATTTGAAAAGTAACGTTAATGTTGATTTATCTGGATGACATTAAATTATATTTTTATTGATATAAAATTCCTATAAATATTATCTACAAAATAATTTTATATAATATCGATAAATTACAACTACTCGTGTGTAATTTTATAAATAATTGTATTAAAATCAAACATAACTTAATGATATGATTGTTATGATTAATTAATACTGAAAAAAATATTTATATTGTCAATATATGTAAACTAAATTTTACTATTTATATTATAATTTAAAGATAGATTTTAAAACAAGGTCAACTCCTAAAATAGACTGAGCTATATTAAAAAATTAGTTTTCGCAATTGTACACATGAGTACCTAAATTTACTTCAAAAATTGATTTTGTAATAGTTACCTAAATTTACTCTAAATAAAATGAGTTTTAAATTGAGTTTTAAATTTACTCATAGTTTTAAATTATCTTCTCCTTTTATTAGAGATGGATGATTTAAGACCATTTTTTGATTTAACTTCCAAATCATTAAGTGCGACACTTTTTTATTTTTTCACCATGGTGCAACTTTTTTTTTTCCATTTTGATATAATATTCATTTTTGTTAAGGTTGATCGACTACAAATCTCAATCAATGATTTTGACATCCTTCGGTATTATTGATATGGGGACATATATTCATGACACTTGAATGTCATATTTGTATGTATGTTGTAATTTTAAAGTATATTATCGTTTTATACAAATTTAGATGTTGTGTGGTAGTTCGCATATTCATCTTTTATATTTTTAACAAATTTCAATTTTATTGCATCAATCTATTCTACAATTTAAATTGATGAATATAATTTCTTTTAATAAAAAAATATCAATGTCATGACATTTAATAACTTTCCGATTTTGTGAAATTAACCGAATGAAATGAACATTCTCATTAAACATTTGATACTTCATTGTGTCTAATATTAAATTACATACCCAAGAATGTCTAAATTATGCCATGTATTACACGGTTAAGAATAAACATCAAGATAAAGTTGTTTGGGAGAGATGGAGTGTCAGGAAATAGTTCATCTCCTCCCTTCCTTTTACAAAATTAATAATATTTACTATGTTTTTTTTTAAAAAAAACATCAATATAATAATAAATATAAAGCATTCGCTAAATTGATTATGATTGGATTTTACAAAACCAATGATGCAAATATGGCAAGTTTAAGGGTTCATCTTAACAATTCGTCAAAAAAAGAGTGAATCTCAAATATTGATTTGGAATTTAAAAAAAAAAAATAGTATATTCACGTACTAAGAATTAGTTAAAAGTGAAGTGATGACGATTCACAAAATCTTAAAATTCAACTGTATGCATCACACTTGGCCATTCTTTTCGAGTCAGTACATTTATATTTTATTATTCGTGTGAAATAAGAAGCTGGCGCTCCTGATAAATTCATAAATGACGCAGACACATGTTATGGCAGTTGGTTGTTTTCCACTTGAACGTAAAAAAGATATATGATCTATAATCCAAAAAAAGAGGGCTAAGAAAGCACGAGATATAAGTTTTTTTTTTTTTGACGGAATATAAGTATAAGTAACAAATAATATAAAAGAGAAACGAATTGTATTGTAATGTAAATATGAAGCTGTAGAACCAATGCGAGTAAATCGTAAACTGTATTAACAGAAGCCATTTTATGGGGAAAGCTTTGTCAGGAAACCAACCCCCTAAGCATCTTTTTTTATGTACTTGTTGTGGTGACAATTCCCAACTTGTTGCAGCTTTCCTCTCAACAAAATGAACAGACAACACTCCACTCGGTAGTTCGTGAAAAAGAGTATAAAACTTTTTAAAATTTTACCAACAAGATAATGTGATCGATCGAGAGTGGCAGCTGCTAATACTGTACCTTCTCATCATTGAAATTCAGGCTTTCGATACCTCGAAGAGTTGACTCAAAATTCTTGACGTTTGATGTGTTTCTGCCGGCGGATGTTCGGTTGTGCTCCGATGATGTGATCGGGGAATTTCTTTGAGCACTAGAGTTTTTAAGGAGCGCTCCAGGACTAGCATCCCTGGCAAGAGGAAGAGAGGGTTCAATCTCACTGCCAACAACTGCATCACGACTGTTGGAAACAGCACCACTTCGTCTTGTAGATCCACTTGGCCGGAAGAAATTAGAACTAGACGACTGCATAAACAATACACAATGTCAAAATAACATGAAAACTAAATGCAATACAAAAATAATCATGAACAAACCACTAGCAAAACACATAGGACACAATTAACCCAAAAGTATTAATACATCCAGTTTCTTTTATTAGCCAGAAAACAAGAACTACAGAGTTTACTGACAGCACAAAACTCATCATACATGTAGTAGATCAGAAGAAGCAGAGTCTAAAGAATGATATATCACTTTTCTAAATACAGCTGACTTCTGAAAAATATTTACATTAATTGCTTATCTTAAGCCTCAATTGTGCAAAAAAAGACACAAATGAAACAGACAACACTAAATAATACAGTTATGGCCAGCAGAAACAAAGCAAAAAAGCGTAGCATCATAATTTTTGTTTTAGATAAATGGGAAACAAAATTACTTTTCTTAAACAGAAAATAATGAGAAAGGTAGTATGCTTCAGATTGTGCATAATATAACATCATCTTTAAGCTTTCTGCAAGAAATACAGTCATAAGCGGACCCATAAATGAATACACTCACCATAACTTCTTTAGATCCAATTAAGTCACTTGTGACCGGGGCTTTTTGTCTAGATAAATTTCCATCATTTGCAATAGGTCCGGAGTTTCTTCTACGAGCAAGATCTGATGAAGACCAACCAGCATGCCTGCCCTCTTCCCCACCTAAGCAGAAATTCCCGCATTTAAATAAAAACATAGAAAAGCATATCATATAAAATGGAAAAGCCTAGATAAATGAAATAAAATAAAATAAAACAAAACAATAGATCATGGCTGTAAAAGTAAAAGGAAATATAATTTTACCTATCGGTCTATCAGCACTCACAACAGCTGGTGGTATGCCAGAACTCGGCCCAGCGCCAGTACTTGGCCCAGCACCATTACCCTGCAATATGTCACACATTCAGTAAGACAATCTAACCTGAACAACAGAACAATTAATGCCACCAGATAGCACACCACTACTTACAATGGCACGTGCAGGAGGAGTGGCAATTTGGGATTGCTGATATTTCAAAATGGTCCAATCGAAGACATAATCAAACTGGAATCCTGGAGCAATAGAAGAACACCAGCCAAAACATATAAATGACATTAAAACTTAAAATATGACCATCTTGTTTTCAAAGACCTTAATAATTTCAGAGTGAATTATAAATAAGAAAACAAAGAGGCTTAAACCTTCGCGAATGAAAAGGTCGCGGAAAAGCCTTTTCAAATATGCATAATCTGGTTTATCATCAAACCGCAATGACCGACAGTAATGGAAGTACGAAGCAAATTCTGAGGGGTAGCCACGACACAAGGACTAACAAAAAAGCAAGCCACATTTTGTTACGACAAAGGAGCTTAAAGCATATTATGTACCAAAACAATGTTTTATAATATACAGGCTTACCTCAATAGAAGTAGAAACTTTCTTCTCACTGATTTTCTCATACTTTTGCTTCTTAGTACCTGCTTTCAGTCCCTGCCATGGAAGACTGTCGAAATACCAAATAAATAATAATGAAATTAAAAGCAATTGATAAAGAAAGATAAAATAACATAAGAAAAGGGATAATTACCTTCCTCTCAAGAAGTACATAAGAACATATCCAAGTGATTCTAAGTCATCCCTACGGCTTTGCTCTGATAAAGAATATAGGACATTTCCAAAGTTCAGACTCAATCACTAACAATAAATAAAAATGCAATGAATAGATGCATTGAGAACATACCAATTCCAAGATGAGTATTCATACTAGCATATCTAGCAGTTCCTGTCAAATTCTTATTCTCTCTGAAAAGGATTATAAGCAAGTCATAATTTAGAGAAAACCCAACACTAAATTGATTACATAGGACTGTAATACAATAATCAAGTACCATGTAAATCAATAAATTGAAAGTTATTATAAAGTGATTTGATAGAATACCAAAAAAAGTAAAGTGTAACAAAGTAAGGTATAATAAAATAAAGATGGCAAACACAATCAACACAACAATTAAGCCTTTTCCAACTAGGTGAGATTGCCTCTGTGTATCAATTGACACCATAAAGTCCAATAGGATATTAGGTCCAAAAATAGATCATTTACCTCAAAATCTAATTGACTAAATCTCTCTTAATGATTTGTCCTATAGTTTTCCTTTGCCTATCTCTACCTCTAGTTATTAGACTATCCTCCATTGGTTCAACTCTCATTAATGTGCTTTTATATAACTTCTCCACACACGTACATACCACCTAAGACCTCGCCATTTTCTCAACAATGGGGGATACCTCAAACTTTCTTTCTAATGATTGTAACAATCTTTATATAATTAACAACATCATGTCGTGACGAATTAAAGAAACATGATTTAATAAATACAAAACTCGGTTGATTGTCTTGCAAAGCTACCAATTATCGTTTTCATTTCTCATACAACTTATTGTATTATCATTCTCATATAACTTGTTATATTAGAATAGTGGGTACATTAAAATCATCCAACAATTCTCCATTACACATCCACATTTTGTAGTGAATAGATTTATCAAAAGTATTCTAAACCTCAGCTGCAGACCAACATAAATTATTTTTGCATCTTCCAAAAACGCAAACAAGAAATTGACTGCTGCATAAAATATAAAACCAGAGGAGCCACCTAATGCCTCCGCCCCGATATTGAAGCTGCTACTATTTTATTAGAAACCATTCCCAGTGAATATTCAGAGCCATGCAACTAACAATACTTCAGCCTTTTCACATATAGCATTTGCCATATAAATTTATTGTAATCCTAATTTCCTCAAGTTAAAACATGTTTCAACTGTGATGTTACACATAAATTAACAAAAACTGAATAAAAATGAGACAAAATACCTGTAAGGAATATGCTGATGGGTAGAGGTGTCTCTGTATTTTTTAGCAAGACCAAAGTCAATGGCATAAACCTACAAAAGAGGAAAATTTGAAAAGGATACATTCAATCCAAGAGATGAAGGATACATAAAGGGAGAAAAAAAGAGATTGAAAAGCGATATTATAACTAATACTTGGTTAGCACGCCTCCCCAAACCCATGAGGAAGTTGTCGGGCTTGATGTCCCTATGTAAAAATGATTTGGAATGAATATATTCAACTCGATTTATCTGCAAATAGTTCAAGATTCACCCATATTAAAAATTTAGTGAAGGGAAAAATTATAAAAGTTACCAAGCAACAAAGGAAATCTTACCATCTGATCAGCAAGCATGAGTACAGTTTTGAGGGACAATTTCCGACTACAAAAACTGAATAAATCCTCGAGACTAGGTCCCAGTAAATCCATCACAAGAACATTGTACTCTCCTTCTACGCCAAACCATCTCACATTTGGGATACCAGCTGCCAAATAAAGGTAGCCAACCAAAAACATTTAATCTGAGTAATATGAAGTCTAATAAAGTAAACAAAGATAGAAATTCAGCAAGATAGGAGATTACTTCCTCCTTGAAGTACTTTATACAACTTTGACTCATACAATAATTGAGGATGTTTGGTTTTGATATTTTCCTGAAACCAAAAGCAACGAGAAAGAGGAAAATATTGATTAAACACGTCCCTAATCCTTAACAGTCAGTACAGTTCTTCAATAAGTCAATTATCATCAATGTCATTAAAAACAGGATAAACCACAGTGAGAACACAAACAAACAGCCCTTTTGAGTTCCAATGCACGAGGGTTAAAATTTATTTACACCCAAACAAGTGAACAACCTTAGACAAGCCTATTAGCACCTCTGGCTACATTAATTATCTACAGAAGTTCAAACAAAAATGCACTTGTTCTACAGACTCCACCACACATTCCATAAAGCACACCTTAATTATTTCAATTTTACATACTCATAAAAATTGAACAATATACAACACTACATACTACACAATTTTCCATCAAAAGATGACAAAGCTTAAAATCACATCAAACATGCAAATTTTGTTATGGAATTATAAACAGGGAAAATTAAGGCAAAAAAATCGAAATTTAAGTACTAATCATAATACTCACAAGCTTGATTGCAACCTCTTCATTTGTCTGAATATTTGTACCTGGATTAATTTAATAAGAATACAAAATCAAAGTTAAAAAGAAAATAATGATAAAAAAAAAATTAATCAGAGATTAAAAGATGGAAGGAAACATAGGATACCGAGATAGATCTCGCCGAAGGATCCGCTACCAATCTTACGGCCTAGACGGAACTTGTTCGCAATACGAGGTTCCATTCGATCGGGTCAAAACCCTAATAAGAAGAGAGATTAAAACCCTAGAAATTGAAAATTGAAAAAGGAAGGAGTTGATGGAAGGAGGAAAGGAAGGGATAGAAGTGAGAGAAGAGGAAAAGGAGAGGGACAAAATCGGAA
>NC_021160.2:52410919-52425750 GCF_000331145.2 Cicer arietinum
TTTCTCTCTCTGACTGAGTCTGAATGAAAGGGGTAGAGAGAGAGAGAGAGAGAGAAAGAGAGGGACCGTGCTGATGCCTCTCTCTCCTCCCCTTACGCTTTCACATCCAAACGGATTCTCTTTTCTTTCATTTCACCACCCAACCCAAAACGTGCCCAAGATTTTCGATTCTTTTTCGTTTTGTATTATTTTCGACCCACTCTACTTTCCAATAGATAAATATATCTTATAATATAAATATTTTTCCACTAATTTTATCATACTTTTTCAAAAATATTTTTATCACTTTTTTTTAATGATAATTGATATAATTATTTTTATAAGATTTTAAAAGAATATTTATTATTTATTTTATTTTATTATATAATTTTGATTTCAATTTATTTTTATTTATTTATTTGTCATATTTGTAGATTTTATTATAAAATTATAAAATAATTCAAATTGGTCACATTTGCTAAATTTGTAGTGCAAAAATATCACATTTAATATTCTAACTTATACTTACAAGAATAACGTTTTTTGGTTAAGATACATTTTTACTATATGTTTCCATTCTAGTTTTATTTTATATTTTTGTTGTTCGTTTCAATTAAATTATTCTATTGTTTTATTTTAGATATTTTATTGTCATTCCTAATTTGAATTGATTGTTAACATTTAATTTTAGTGAATATAAATTTGGAGATCAAATTATTTGAACCTTGAAATTTTGAGAACTAAAATAATGTTTCATTCATTTTCATTTTTTATATATAAGGTGCCAAAACGCCTAGTACAGATGATTCACTCATTTTCTTTAACATGGCACATATACAAAGTATATTCTTCGAGGAAAAAAAATTTCTAATTCAAATTTCAACTTAAAGATAAGTAAATACAGCCAAAGATTGATCCACCTATTCCTAAGATTGAACTCTGTAGTGCCCTATTGATTTTTCAGGTCAACAACAATTGAAATACAGTTGTATTAGGAAAGTGGGGTACTTTCTTATTATTAATTTGTTCACCTCGTAAAAGACAAAAGAGTTACTTAACATAAAATGGCAGTCAAATTAGTAGTTCGTAGTTACACTGTGTAGCTGCTTTCATTTCTTCAATATTACTCGAATTGTAACCATTTGTTGATATACGGGAATTACACTTTGATCGTTCAGACTTGACTAATGTGGTGAGCTCTTCTACTTAAATATGTTACAACGGCTCCCATGCTTTTTTTCCTTAATGAAAGGGACTTTAAATCATCCCTAAAGCAAACAACACAAGCATGTAAAAAGAATTTGAATGAGGCTAGAGCCAAAAAAAAAAAAAAAATATCAACCAGCAAACCCTACAAAGATTGAAAACTATTGGATAATTATTTTGTAACGGTCATGATGGGGACAAAAACCCTGTCGAAGATTGCTTCTTATGCAGCTTCCCTTTCAGATGCCTGATCTTTGCTTCCACTCTTGCTGTGAATCCAATCTTTGTTTCCTGTCTTGCTTTGGACCGCTCCCTCTTCCACATGTGTTGATCTTCAATGTCCTTCTTGTAGTACTTGATTTCTTGGATGATGTGATGATCCATGGGATTAAAACACCTTTGGAAGGATATGTGGGCAAGATAAGGAAGATTGCACGTAACTGTTACTAAAATGGTTGCTGTCCAATAAATAGGAGCAGGAGCAAGCACTTCAACCAATATTTGGTAAGCAGTCTTGGAATATTGTGGAGAAAGCATGCCATATAACATGAGAAAGAGGTACCAAGTAGCTATGCTGCCCCACACAAAGAGGTGTTGAATCCATGTAAAATGGCTCATTGTCAAGGCAATCTGGCAGTTGACAGCCCAGATGATGCAAGTGAACATTGTGGTACCAACAGCAGCCATGTCTGCAGTCTGGCCATTCATACGGAATGCTTGGTCGTAGAAGATGATGATGACAAGGAAGAAGATGACGAGGGATGAGTACAGACCATTCCCCATCCATCCCAATATTCTTTTCCAGTCAAAGAACAAATTTTTGGGTCCTTGCTGATATAGTGCAGGAAACTGCAAAAAGCTTG
The DNA here is from genome assembly GCF_000331145.2 of Cicer arietinum. Lineage (NCBI taxonomy): Eukaryota > Viridiplantae > Streptophyta > Magnoliopsida > Fabales > Fabaceae > Cicer > Cicer arietinum. The sequence continues at coordinate 52,412,968 of NC_021160.2, forward strand.
CATGTCAGGGGATGAGTTATCCAAACACGGGATGAAAATATGAAACCCGTAAGACATTTCAAGAGAACAAACCTGTAAGCAAACTTCTGATGGAACATCTTGTTCAAAAACTCCGAGTGAAATGACAGGCAATGATGTGAGAACAACATTAAACAATATCATGTACCAATCATCGTAAACCGATTGACCAGAGAAGCCCGCAAAAGCCTCAAAATAGAATATAGTGAGGCCAAATGCTATGTTTTTGTAGAAGAAATAACATATCTGAAATGCATATAAAATCAGTTTAGATGAAAAATATAGGATAAAAGATACAAAATGCTACATGCATTTCGGTCCCGGCACAAAGACATTCAATATCTGAGAATAACAATCAAGTTTCAAAATGAACATATCAATTACCATTTGTGCAATTCTCTTGTAACACCAGTGTCCATGGACTACCAGAAGCCGCTCCAAAAACCGAAATTGAGCAATAGAAAAGTCACTAGCCATGACTGCCTGAAAAGAATTTGCCGGCTTGAGTTCTATAACTTCAACATACGTTACATTCTTCCACATAGGAAAATACACATGTTTTCTTGACTATAGAGATGATAGTAACAATTAACAAGTGTTTATAGGCCAATCATATATTTTAACTAAATTATTCTTCACAATTGTTAAAAGTGAATGAACTCTAATCAACAAGTTAGTCAATTTGCACTGTTTCACATTAAAAGAAGCATACAAATTTGCTAAATTTAAACACTGATAATCTGATGATTCCTTCATAGCTCACATTCAAGGGAAAAACTATGAGCCAAACCATACAAGCTAGAAGACATTCCATTAAACTTATGATAATCACTTTGGTTTGTTTTATAACTATGAAAAATATGGTGTTGCAACCAGAAAACATAAATGTTAAAATCCATCCTTTGCAGTTAGTTTTGTGCTGCAAAATTATGTTTAAAGAGCTTGACACTGACCTGCATACCTTCAACCCCACTGATTCCAACACCAATGTCAGCTTCTTGAATCATGCCAACATCATTTGCCCCATCACCTATTGCTAAAGTGGTCTTTCCAGTTCCTTCTTTCACTAACCTTGTTACCTGATGCCAAAAGATTAAGAGATGAAGACGCGATCAAACAGTACCAACCTTATACTCTTAGAGATGATATGGTGATAGCACTTATACTAGATAAATTCTACCTACAGAACTATTTAATTTTAAATAACTGTGCACGACGGAACTCTTGGATCCACATTCCGCAGCTATTTTTTCCCATCTAACATCAACATAGATCTATGAGAGTGCAGTAGTGCACAATCGTTACTCCAATAGTTGTGTAAGTTGCATCATTTATAGTGATCAGTTAATGAAGTGCATTATAAAATATAAACTAGAAAGATACACATGAAAGCGAAAAAAAGGGTCCTACCAAGGCCTTTTGTTTGGGAGACACACGACAGCAGATAACAGATGCACAATCAACAGCTAATCCCAAAAATAGGTGTTTGATATCATCTTCTAAAGCATATGTAAGGGTTTTTCCGTCAATAATTAATGCAAACGCAGCATGTGGATCCTTCTCCAGCTTCATCAATTGTGAGGCACTGGTAATTTGAGTCAAGATGTTGCTTTTGATGACCTGAGGGGTCACAAGAACTATGCCTAACATCAGATGAAATTCATGTCCAAATAGTAAATTTATCTACTAAATCTCAGTGAAAAGGAATACCTCTTTCCCATCATTGATCACTGAATCTGAATTCGTAGTAGTGATACAGATTTGCTTCATGCCTTGGCGAAGCAAACTACATGCAAACCTGCACCATAAAAAAATACAATCATCAAAATCATTTAAAGAGGCTCTTTTGAGTAACTTCAGACTTAAACTTGAAATGCAGATAAAAGTGTAATGAGGTTAAATAATTTGTGCAGTAGACCTACCCGATGTTGATTGCAGTTTCCATCTTATCCCCTGTCAAGACCCAGATCTTTAGACCAGCTTGAGCAAGTTTATCAATGCATTGAGGCACCTGACAAGAATATAAAAGTGAGTGTGATAAAAACAAAATTTGAGAAAAGCAGCAATAGATATGGACCACAAATAATGATAAATCCTACCCCTTTCTGCAGCTTGTCTTCCACAGCAGTAGCCCCAACAAGAATCAATTCTCTTTCCATACTATCTGATACCTTCTCAAGCATTGCCTCTCTGCTAGGCCCAACAGTTGTCTTGGCTTTCTGAAACTCATCATTCCAATCAGAGTACTCCTGCTCATCAAGCTTTCTGTAAGCCAGGGCTAGGGTTCTCAAACCCGCTTCTCCATATTCATTCAAATGCCTAGAAGTAACCTCCAAATACTTCTTTCCATTCTTAGATAATCGATCAAATATGATACTGCACAACCAAGCGAGAAAATAATGGACGTCAAAGTTTAGAACGGGAAGTTGAAAGTCCCTCTATGACAGCTTGTGTGTGTTTATGCAAGTTTCTTCTCTGGAAGCAGAGAGTTGTTGTGTTTATATAGACTATAGTGTACCAGTACTAGTAGAAAGTAGAAAATAAATTTCAAAAGCTTGAAGAGGATTTTTATTTTGCTGTTAGACAGAAATCAAATTAGTAGGCTAACCTGTCAGCTCCTTTGCAAAAAAGAATAATGCTTCCATCCTCGTCACGCACAATCACTGACATACGCTTTCTTTTGCTAGTAAAATCCAGCAGATTTAAAATTTTATACTCTCTGTATAATTCAACCAAAACAAAAAGATAAATAAACATGTAGATAAAAGGCCACAAAATATAACATGGTGATTCAAAAGTAAAAGCAGAAGCAAGTATTCCCCCCAAAAAAAAATTAGGAAATGCATAATGGAGTTCATGAATGTCCACCTCACCTTTCAACCACTTTTCCTGGAACAGAAAAACTTTCACGTACGACAACACTTGATTGGGTTCTTCTATTAAATTCAAAACCAAATTCTCTAGCTGCTACAAGAAAAGCCCCTTCATCAGGTGATTCAGCTTCGTATGTACAACTGTCGGTCTCCTCATTCAGCTCAGGAATGGCAGTATGGCAAACTGCTAGTATCCGGAAAAACATCAAAATGACATCAGCATTGGGATCTTTCGACCAATTACCATTCATGAGGCGGCTGTCATCAAAACCAAATCCTTTTATGGCAGGCCTTGGATCCTCATCACCTTTAGAAGTAATAACAGCCTCGAGTTCAATTTCGTCAGTCTTTCTAGCATTTTCCCAGAGCCCTTTACCCTTCTTCTGCATGGGGAAATTAGAGATATTCAAATCATCCTCCTCGAGATCAGAAGCCATCTGCTTTGCTGCAGCAAGTTCAACTTCACTGGAACGTACACCATAGGCAGTACCAGCAATGGAGCACTTCAAAAAGTCCATCTGATTGCAGGTTAAAGTGCCGGTTTTATCAGAAAGGATGGTGTCTACCTGACCCAACTCTTCATTCAAATTTGATGTCCGTGCTTCAGCTGGAGTCCCAGTTTCTTCATCATACATTTGAAGGTCTTGGTTAATGAAGGTGGCCTGTAATACCTTCACAACCTCAATTGAAACATAAAGAGAGATGGGTATTAAATATCCATAAAGAATAAGTGCAGTGATCAGATGGCTCATCCCAGCCAAACCAATTTTTGTGGGATCGTACTGATATTCAATATTGTTGGGCTGTAAATACCACCATTTTGTGATCTGGTACTTAGTTTTCGCAACAAATCCTATTGAACTAATTATGGATATCGATATAAGGACAGTGAAAAGAGTGTATATGATATAATCCATGGTTTTCTCTATTGTGCTTCTTTTCGAAGGGGATTTTGTAGAATTCTGCATGACTTTGCTGTCGTGACCAGTGAAAATGACCACCCCATAGACATAATCAGTGTTTCTAAGCTTTGAATCTCGGAGGAGAAGATGACCAGGATCAAGAGGATAAACCTGATGTTCATACTCAAAGTTCCCAACAAAAGTGTAAAGATTGGGATTTGGGTCTTCACAACGTATTGTTCCGGAGAAATCCTTAAAAGCTTCATCATTATCAAGAGACAAGGTAGCCTCCAAAGATCTTTTCACCTTCAAGTTGGTCTCTCCATCCAAATTCATGGTCTCTACATAGCATATCCCATCCTCATAACTTGAAGATAAGAGAAGCAAGTCAGCTGGAAAAAATTGGTCCTTTTCAACTTTTACCACATCTCCAACCGTAATTTTCTGCCATGACCTGAAACCAAAAACACCATTGCCTTTATGGAGACTAGCTTTCCGGCGATTAACCTTGACATCTTGCAGGAACCTGCGCGAATCCTCCAATGCTTCCTTCGCCATACTTAGTCCCACAACAAAGGCCAAAGGAGCGATCATGCTTAGTGGACTGAAAGGAGAAATTGGAAATAACGAAAGGCAAGCAGCCAAAAGGAAGTATATGTTGGCAACCCTTCGAAATTGTTCAAACAGTGCCTTAGGCAAAAACATGATAGCATTGTATTTGGTCGTTGATATATTATTCTTGCAGTAAAATAGAAATCTCTTTTCATGGAGTTGAGGCTGGTTGCAATACACTGTTCTTGAGTATCCAGGACCTTGAAGTGGATGAGGCCCCTCCTCGGCCATATTTGGCCGAAGACAACCAAATGTGTAAAGATTGCTCCTGCGGAGCCTTGCCCTAATCCTCCTTCCCCGCGGCATCTTAGCCGAAAATCAACTCAAGGTAGTTAGTTTATAGCTCACACAACCAACCACCAAGAACAAAAACGTAAATATTGCCCTTAGGAAAAATCAATCGCTCCCTTTTATCCCCACAATTTGCTTTTTTTTTTCCCTAAAACCTGACAAAAATTTACACAAACGGAAACCATTAACTGCAGTGTACATAATAAATGCAAAATATTAACACGGAATCTGTAAAATCCCCAATTGAACAAAACCAATAAATCTAAATTCATCTGTGAAAACAGAAAAACGTGAAATCGGAACGATAATTCAAATTCCTCGCGTGTCCATATGTATTAAATTCCCATTTCATTAAATTAAGAGGAAATGAAAGCTAAATAGAGATCTTGTGATCCAATGTTTCGTTTTCGAAATTATGAATGAAAACTCGTTGAAATCAAATCAAATTGAGAGAAGCTAACGCTTACATCTCAATAATTCAAAACAGCTCAAAGAAAATAACGTCTTCCGTGGATAATTTAAATTTTCGTTTTCGAATTTAAAATAGGTAAAGAAATAATTATAAAAAAAAAGGAGCTAAATCGGCGAAACAAACATCAATGTAGGCAAAGATAGATTCGAAATTAAAAACGAAAAACGACAATAGTAATTTCTAGCAAAACAATGATAGGCGAAACTTTCAACGAGAGTGCATTACGAAGAAAAAGAATAATAGAAAAATGAAGAAGAAAAAGTCGCACCTGACACGAAGATGAGTTACGTCGTCCATGTTGAGGACGGCGAGAGAAGATGATATATAGAAAACGACGATAGAAGAAGAAGCGAGGTTGACGATTATGTGATTTGCAGATTCAGAAAAAAGACAAAGCCTAGAGAGAGAAATTCCATATAGAGAGAGAAACAGAAAAGGGAAGCGCGTGTTCTTTTTCGCGCGTGTGACGTTTTAACCCTTTTCCCCCTTCACGAGTTCGAAACAATTTCCAGGAATTTCAGAGTTATATATATTTTTTCAGATTTTTTTACTTTTTTTTTTGCTGTTTCTTTTTTCAATTTCTTAAGTTAGTTCTTTTTTCCAACTTCTTGTGTTTTTTTAAGGAAATAAATAAGAGAAACACGGTTTCTTGAGCTGGAATGTGGAAATTCATCACACAAGTCAATGCCAAATGGCATAATACTGATGAATTTTGTTTTTGTTCATTTGTTTGTATTGGAATAAAATATACTCCTTGACTAGTAGATAGATATTTTTATTTTATTTTTATACTATATACGTATTATTCCTATTAAACGTATTTTATTAAATTATAATAGATGATTTCAAAAGAAAAAATAATGCAAGAGGAGGGAGGGGTATGAGTAGTTCAACGTGGCGGGTGCTAATAGTAGATAGAGGCAGGATATAATGGTGTTGTCAGGGAAACCGACTATCAGATTTTGGATGAATGTTCGGTGGACCCCACAACACGATTTGCGACGTGGATAAAAAGTTTTAGCTATTGACAATTGTTTTGTTGGCACCAATTTAGGTGGGGATAACCTACACTACACAGAACTACTACTACTACTGATGCAGTAATCACCCATTTCAATTTCATCGTCATTTTGGAAAAACAGTGTTTTTCACAAATAAAAATGTGAAAAACTAAAATGATTAACGGTTCAGGGCGTTTGTTTAGATACTATTTAATTCAGTAAATTATCATCTAAATACTTTGTGGTTGTTATAACATCAGTTAATAAATTTATTGATATTTTAATTATTTAATAATTAATTTGAATTTTTTTTATTGAGTGAGGGACTAAAATGGCATTGTATAATATATATTTAAAATTTTAAAAAAATATATATAATAATTTTTTCATATGCATTTTGATGACCATTGACCAGCTTTGTTTTGTTGATTATGAATCAATGATTTTTAATGATGATTAGTTAGTTTGACTCAACTAATGAGGATTAGTTGGAGTACATTTCACCCTTCCTATATTGAATGAATAATTTAATGAGGATTGGTTATATATATGGAGTGCTGTTTTTTTTTTTAATCTAAATACCTTTATTTAAGATGGAAAAAAAATTACTCAAAAAATGAAAAATTTGATATGAATATTTGTGGATTTGTGATGTCCACTTGACCCTAAGCTTACATATTTTATAGTTAGTCTATAACAACTCCATGAATAAATGGTTTTAACATTTTTGTAGTGTTATTCTTTTTTAATCTTATTTTTTTAGTGTTATTTAATTTCATATATTAGGGGCACTTTGTACTAATTATTTTTAATGTGCTTGTAGGTTAAATGATTAGTGAGATACAAGAGTTGTGTAATATTGAAAAGGTTAAATTGCATCTGCGATCCCTTAATTTAATTTCAGTTAACGTTTTAGTCTTTTATTTATTTTATTTTTTTTCGAGTTAGTCATTTATTTTGATTTTAAGTGACAATTTGATATTTTATGTTTTAAAATGTCAACAATGTTGTCCTTTTTTTTTTTACAAAAATTCAAAAAGATCATCAAAATTTTCAAACAAAACCTATAAAATTCATTATCATCTTCAATAAAATTCAAATTTAATCAAATTCATAACTTAAATCTTTAAATAAACTCATATTTTCATTATTTATTTGATGTTGTTGGAGATGAAAATATAGTTTATTTGAATATTTGAGTTATGCATTTGATGAAATTTGCATTATATTGAAGATGATTATTAATTTTATGGATTTTGTTTGAAATTTTTTATGATTTTTTAGAATTTTTTGTAAAAAAATAAAAGGAATAACATTGTTGACATTTTAAAATATAAAATATCAATTTGTCACTTAAAATTGAAATAAATGACAAAATCGGGAAAAAGATAAAAGATAAATGACTAAAATATTAACTAAAATTAAATTAAAAGGCCGCATATGCAATTTAACCTATCGTAAAATACACAATTTAAATATTATTATACAAAATTTATTTATTTTTCTCTTATCTCTTAGTCTTTCATTTCTATTAATTTAATATTGGTTCTATTTTTATTTAAGGTTTGATAAAAATGGTGATATTTTTATTGATTTTGAACGAGGATTAATTTTTAACTCAACTAGCGAAACTAATGAAAATCACTTAGACTATTGGGTTTATCATTTGTATTGAATAAAAGAGAGACATGAATATGTATAAAATAAAATTCAACTAATAAATATCGATATTGATAAATTAAATATAATATTTTGGGTTCAAAAATTTAAGTAGAAATAGACATGGAGTAGGTCATGTTTTATCAAATAAAAATGAATTTATATTCTTTTATGTTTGATTAATGATTGTATTTATTATTTCATTATTAAAATGTATTAAGTCTCACTTGTATATTTTTTAAATTGTAAAATAACAATGCAATTGGTGCTTATAAAAATGGACAGAGACGACGATAATTATTAATTGCTTTTTTTGTTCTTAGTTATAAATACTTGTCAAAAAATTGTATCCCTTGATATAAATACCATTATTATTTTTTCAAATATAATTTATCTCGGAATAGTATTATTTTTTCAAATATAATTTATCTCGGAATAGGAAAGTGGATTATAGTACTAAATTTTCTCAATTAGATTGCAATATGGAGAAGCTACGGACATTTATTAACATGTACACAAAAGACAAAACGTAAGGACTTAATACCTCATTTCTTTAATATAAGCACCAATTATTTATTTATTTTACTTTTATTAACAAAAATTAATTAAGGATCATTTGGATAGTAATATAATATAATCCTTAATTAAGGACTTAATACCTCATTTCTTTTATAAGGACTTAATAAAATTTATTTTATGAATAGGGATTTGGAGAATAGTAATTAACATGATCTACAAATAATCCCTATATAACATCTCCAAATGATGCTTAATACGAATAGTAGTATAATAAATTCCTATTTTGTATACTAACTAGAGAATTATTTGGAGATATTATATAGGAATTTATTATATGCGTAATTAATAAATTTTCATTAATATTGAATTATTAAGTATATCCGAATTCAACTTTTGACCAAAATAATTTTTTATTTAAATTTTATATATCTTAATATTATCAAAATTTCAATGGAAATTTCAAATAATTTTTGTTTAAACTAATATTATCAAAATTTAATTGGAAATTTTCTGAATTACTAATTCAGCGATTCTGTTTTTGTTCACACCTATGGTTTGATAAAAAAAAATAAAGGTGCAGCTGTATTGTGTCGTGTTACCCACTTTGGGGCATTTTCCACTGCTTCAGTCCAATAAAAATTGAGTTAGCATACCTAACTTTGATATGTAACGTGCATGTTAAGATTTGAATGTATCAACATCATGGGTTCCACTAATTGTTGACATTCGAACACAATACAGTCCTTAGTTTCAAAATCATAAAGTTTTGCATGGGTAATACTCATACTTTGTGACATGGAATGGCTTAAAAGAATAGTGAACAACAAGTAACTTTTGTGATTGCCTTTTTTTCTTTCCTTTTCTGATAGATACAATTGTGACTTTCTCCAATGCATTTTAATTATAGTGAATACTTAGAGTAATTCTTCACAACCAAGGCACATAAAAATACAAACATTTAACTTTTTCAATAATAATAATAATAATAAATAATTTTTGTATGTGTGACTAAATAATTTAGATTTGTGATTATGACTGCACAAACATTATTCAAATAGTTATAGTTGTACAATTTAGTAATTTTTATAATTTTTTAACAAAAAAATAATTTGACTTAAATATATTTTGATCTTTTACCTTTTATTTTCTTTATCAAATATTCGTTTTGGTTTTTTTTTTAATTATTATTTTTTTTTTCTGTATCTTTTATAAATAGTGAATGTTAGTCATTTTTATCATAACAATTGCATGATACCTGTCATAAAGTATTGACGTCTAATATTGTATTGGGTATAAAGTTAAACATGCAAATTTAACAAGGATGAGTGAAAATATAAAAAAAACTTTGATAAATGTCTTTTATTTCAAATAATTTGTATTTATTTCAAAATATGCAAGAAGAACTTTTTGAAGTGCAAGTCTACTATTGAATTAAATAGATAAATTTTTTAAATAATATTCTATCAGACATACATTGATAATTGTTAGAAGAGATTCAAATTAATGATCAAATATGTTGCTATAATTTTTATTGTGGTTGAAAAAAAAATCAAAACACATCACTTATAAAAGATAAATGACTAAAATAAATAAAATAATAATTAAAATGAATATTAAATGAAAAATAATAAATAGAAAATAGAAAATAAATAATGAAAATTATATTTATGTAAGATAACTTATTTGACAAGAATGAAAAAAGAAAGAAAAAACAAAAGCAATAATCTCCCTTTTTTGTTTTGGTTTATGGGATTTCGTACGCCCAACCAAATTCATAAACTTGAATGGTGGGTTTGTGAAAAAACAACTTATGGGAGTCCATAAACTTTTTTGAAAATCTTTTTCAAACGGTTTCATAAACACTTCTGCTATAAGTCATTTTAAACATGCCTTATACATCTCGCCATCCGATTTATTATAATCGTTTAATTTAAAATGGTACATATTTTTTTTAAATAACTAATTATATTAATTTTAATAATAAATGAGCTTTATTTATTAAAACCCTCTTATTAATAATAGTTAATAAAATGATTAAATAAATTGAAATATATTAAATAATAAATAAACGTATATTAATAACAATAATAATTTATACTTCATTGATAAGGTAAAAAAAACAAGTAATTTAAGACAATTAAATATTATAAATAAGCTACCTAATCCAAGATAACATGTGATGTGATAGAGGGAGTAACATTTATACAAATACTCAAATCACATTCCAACGTCATTTTTAACTTTTTGTAGCCATCTCCTTTCATTTCTTATATGTAATTAAGAATTAATATCCGCCTCTTCAAAGTGCTTTCTTACAATATTGCACCGCTATTATTTTTTCTTTTTTCAAATGCTAACCTATACTTCAAAATATATTTTAAGTGGGGATCACAATGCAGTTTGCACTTCCATGTATTTTTTTCTAATCCATTTAAAATGGAATTGGACAATTTCGATTTGATTGAGCGATTTTTTTTAAAAAAAAATCAAATTTGGAGGCTGGAACAAGTTATCGGGTGTCCATATTCACTATCCTAAACCCTTAATAATATTATTGTAATTTTTAAATTATATATATATATATATATAATATGTTTAAAAATTGTAATTTAATATATTTAGTATATTTACTAAATATATATTTAGTATTTTGTCAATATTAAAAATTATAATTTTTTATAGAAAATATGGTTTTAATTTTATTAGTGTGTAATAATAAATTTATTATATTAATTATAATAATTATGACTTTTACATTTTTTATTTGTATATGAATAGGTGTGAGTGCGAATGGAGAAATTCAAACCTTGTCATAAGTGGAGATAAAAACTTAAATTTTACATTGATAAGAAATCAGAACTGAAGCAAATTGTCCTCGACTAGTCGAATGCAGAGATGATGAAATAAAACACGCCTCTGTCCTCTTGCCATGCCTAATTTTAAGACACCAAATGTAGATCTTTTACTTTAAAACTTGTGCATTCAACTATTTAAAAGGTCAAACATTGTTTTTTTCAACAAAACTTGTATACTTTTAAATTCTTTAACATGTGCCCTAGAATAATTTTTTTTGCAATTATCTCTACTTTATTATGTGAACATTCGTGTGTTTGGCTTTAGTCAAAAGTTAACTTATTAGATTAAAGAGAGTAAATATTTAAAAATTATTTTTATTTTGAGTCATTGATTTTCAAACAATGTGTTTTTCTTTTGAAACATTAACCACAAATCGAAGTTAAAGAGTTAAAAGATTTCTCAGATTAATTACATGTTTATACTATTTTTTTAATGTTAGAATTTCGTTAACTCTCATGCACTATTATTTTTTTTAGGTGATTTATCTATTTTAAGTCTTTTGCTTTTTCTAATTAAAAAAAACATCTCTAAATTTAGAAAAATATACGACCGTAAACTATTTTTAGTATACATAAATAATGTGAGATTTTTTGTATGAGTCTAATCATACAAATTTAGTAATTTCAAATAAATAAATAATCATACAAGTTTAGAAAGAAAAACGTATATAATCTATCAAAAACTCAATCAAAGATATGAGAAATGATATTAATTAGCTAAATAATTAACATAACGGTTTAGTTGGTTTCCTATAGGCATAGATAACATAAATTCTATTTGACCGGTGGAGAATATAACTACCCTCTTAAAGAAGATGTTGGGGACAATATTCTATTACTAATAAATTCACCGTATCTATAGAAACTCTAATGTGACAAGTGGAGGTGAAAATTCAGCTTTCCAAACCTATTCAATATAACCTATGAATCTAGCTCAAAAATCACCAAAAGAATCTTAGTGATCGAGAGAGCTTGATACCAAGTCTCAAAGTCCTAAGCTCAACTCAAATTGCCAGACAAAAACCCAATTTGCAAGTGCAACTCTTTAAAACAAATTCTATTATCATTTCTTATGAGACATGCACAAGAAGAAATGCTCGGAACACCCTCATGAGACATATAAACGATGGGGCTACAAAGAAACCTCAACTAAAACGAACTAAATTATATTATTTCTATGAATGACGTGATTATTATTTTTATTTATTTTTATCAATATCAAGATGTTAATTTTTTTTTCTGCCAAAAGAAAACAATATGTTATACTTTAAAACACTATTTCTATGAATGAAATTATAAAATAATGTTTTATATATATTATACCCTAAAACATTATTTTGTTCTGACAAGTTTATTTTGGTTATTTTATTTCTTTGACAATATGTTAAAAACATCTTTATATAATCAAAATAACATTTTTTTTGTAAAATATTATAAAAAAAACAAATTGTTTTTCTTTTTTTACAATCAACGTCACTCCTCTTTCTCTTGTCCAATTTGAATCACTAACAAATAAACCCTAATTTCCTTTCATTCATCGTTCAGTGTAAAGAGTGGAATTTCGAAGCTCCGATTGCATTC
>NC_021160.2:52425792-52432508 GCF_000331145.2 Cicer arietinum
TTCCTGCACTTCGTTTTACATGGCTATGAGCTCCACATTGAAGTGAAGGAAAAAGGAGTGAGTTCTGTTATTCATTCCTCTAATTTGGGTTTTCATTTTTCACTGTGTGGCATTTTTCAAAGTTCTTACCTTTCCTTTTTCATATGACTTGAATCATTGTGCAAAGATTAACATGCACACTCTTAACTATATTCATGTTACTTTGGGTGAAAATTTTCATCTGGGGTATTTTGGTTTGTTACATTTGGCAGTTTTAGTGATGGAGCATCACAAAGAGATAATTAAGAGCGGGTGTCATAAGATTTTGGAGGGAATCAATTCAATGTCTTTGGTGAATTTAGATGATCAACAAATTCATTCCTTAGTGATGATGAGAGAAATAGCACGTGGAGTTGTTGATGGTCGAGATAGAAAGGTTAGACTACAGAGAGATATATAAGATGCTGATGATTTTTTGTACACAATTTTGAATTTTCCTTGTTTTGACTTTTGAGCATCGTCCTCATGAATTGATTGCTGTTTACAGGTGACTAAGAATGATGTGATTACTGCCTTGCGCTACAGCATTGAGAAAATGGTTCACTTTGCTTCTTTCATGTATTTATTAATCATGGATTTTGTTCATATTGATGCTTTATCACTTTCTCTTTGAGCTTACTTGATGCAGTTTGCAGGTGTGTGCATCCAGAGACATCATTCATATATTAGGTAGGATGTCCTATGAAGGCTTGGATGACCAGAGGATGAATTTAGTATTGAGGATGAAAGAAATTGCACATGGAATTGTTGATAAGCAACCCGGAGTAGCTATAGCTAGGCCCGAGTTACTTGCGGACCAAGTAAGGGGTTAATACTACGTAGGTAGTTTGAGTAAAAAGCTTAACAAGTGTTTATTCAATAAGATCTTATCATTCAGAACTTATATAAGTTGTTTCTACAATCAAAGAGTAAACAAACTTAAACTCTGCATCAATGCTGTATGTATAAGCCAACATCAGGAGCTTATGAACATAAGCTAAAAATAGCTAATGGACTTATAATAGGCTATTTTTATAAGCTCTTACAGACATTAATGCAAATGCTTGCGTTGTAGGATAATTGCAATTAAGTACTTCCAAATGCCTCCTTAGTATTTTTGGACTCCCCCCACTTTTGTCTGCATGTAAGATTTCTCTCAAGGTACATTGATCAGTTTTACAGGTTTGCTTTGTGGATGAAGGGACAAGAGACAGTCCTGTGGTTGAGTCGACAAAGATCAGCAATGGGGATGCTCTAATTGATGAGGCACAAAGCATGATACATGAAGATGAGATGTTGGACGTAGAACACGTTTTAAGATTTGAAAACGGGATAGATGAAGTACAGGAGTCTCTGTTGTCATCGTGCTTCCAGCAATTTCTTCTGTGGCCTACCGGTGATTGCATCACCTTAGAGTGGGTTCAGGACATGATGTTCATCCTTGAGAAGGCTTCACAGAAAACGTTGCCAACTGAATTCTGCCATGTTGTGCAGACCGTTGTGGTGTACAAATTGATAGATGCTGCTTGTAGTATTTTACGCGAAGAACCAAACTGTGTGGATATTAATTGTCTGGGAGATGATTCAAGAGTCATTGTTGTAGGCGATATACATGGGCAGTTTCATGATTTAATGTTGCTTTTGAAGCACGCAGGAGCACCTTCTGAGAATCAATTTTATGTTTTCAATGGAAATTATGTAGATAAAGGAGCTTGGGGCATTGAAGTATTTTTGGTCTTGCTGGCTTGGAAGGTAAGATGATGGCTGTGAGACTTAATAAATGTTGTGATCTTTTATAAATTTGCTAGCGATTGTTGCTTTGTTGGTGTATACTTTCCGGGACGAGAGAGAAAGAAAACAGAAGAGTACTCTAGAGAAATATTTATATGACCTAGCGATGTTTACGATGGCCAAATACAATACTGACATACATATTTTTTTTGAATTTTTATCAGTATGTAAACTCTTGTCATTGCATATTCAGGTCTTGATGCCTCAAAGAGTATATTTACTCCGTGGAAATCATGAATCAAGATATTGCACCGAAAGATATGGTTTTAAGAAGGAGGTGTGGACCAAGTATGGTGATCAAAGTGAAGATGTATACAATAAATTCCTTGAGTGTTTCAAGGATCTTCCATTAGCTTCAGTTATTGCCAATTGTGTTTATACTACTCATGGAGGGCTTTTCCGTAGCATTCATGCCGCTGCTGACCCTTCAGGAAATCCAAAACAGAAGAAGATGCAAAGAGTGGACCTTGGTTCTTTAGCTGATTTATCTCAAATTAAAAGAGCTTGCATAGATTCTCCTCTTGAGGGTCCTAACATGTTATTGAGTGACATTCTCTGGTCAAAACCATCTAATAGGGATGGTCTGAGGGGTAATGCAGGTCGAAAATTTGGTTTATGGTGGGGTCCTGATTGCACTGAGGCTTTCTTAAGGCATCACAATTTAAAGGTAACATTTCAAATTATAATAATTTGACTAATACAGAATAACAAAATGCTTATTTATTTTATTGAAATTGGTAGTTTGATAAATTTTTTGATTGATGTTATTTATGCCTCAGCAAGCTATAATCATGATGTTTAGAACACAAGATTGCAATCACTAAAATCCCATACTTTGATAGCTTATTATCAGATGTTTGGAAATGTTAACAAGAATTGTTATCGAGAACACCCGTCGTTGTTCAAGTTGAATTGCATGTTTAGATGTGAATAAAAGAAGCAGTGCAAGTTATAAATATTATTTGATCACTCGATAAATATTCTTTAAGCTTAGTAAATATTACTCTTCCTGCATAGCTGATCATCAGATCACATGAAGGACCAGATGCAAGGGATGGTGGGGAAGATTTTGGAGATATGTTGAACGGATACAGCATAGATCATGATGGAGAGTCAGGAAAGCTATATACACTTTTTAGTGCTCCAGACTACCCACAGGTTCAAATTTTCGTATGCAACTAGCAATCTTTTTATTCATTTATTAAAAAAAATTGCATTTGTTACAGTCATATAGGTTTGAAGAAAACCTGTTGTGTTAGAGTGATTAAATGTAGCTTATAGCTTATTTCAAGGATGTGTGACATTGAGATCTGAAGTATCACATCTCTTTAAAGGTCTTCTGTATTGCAGTTTGGGAAAAGGAGATATACCAATGAAGGAGCATATGCAATATTGAAGTCGCCTGATTTTGCAAGTCCTTCCTTTCAGTCATTCAAATCAGCAGAAAGACCAATGGTAACGAGTTCTTATCTTGTTATCTTACAAAGATTGAATGACATATTTTTTGTTGGGATCCCACATCGACCCGAGATATGGCTGATGTAGTTCTTGTAAGACCTAGGTAATCCTCATTCATTGAGCTAGCTTTTGGGTTGAGTTAGGTATAAACCAAGTTTTAAGTTGAACATGTCCAATCATAAAAAAATTCACAATCCAAATATCAATTCTTGGATGTAAGACGGTTGTTAAGATCTCACATCAAGTAAAGAGATAACCAAAGTAGTCCCCTTATATAAAGTTTGGGCATTTCTCACCCCTTGAGCTAGTTTTGGGATTGAATAATGCCTAGCCTAAGTTCCAATATTTTTCTTTCTATCATATCGGATCAGATGAAAGCTCGTAGTCACTTACAGTGGGAAGAAAGCAAGATTTGCAGTGAGTCTGGATTTTTTTTTATAAAATAATATAATTATCGATTTGAATAATTGTGCCATTTAGATGATCTATATGGTAAAGTATTTTAATATATTTGAGGATTGTCCCTTGAAAAGTGTCTTTGCTTAGAAAGTATGCATTTCAATATATTGAAATATTTGGAGATATAAGGTTGGCTTTGTGAATTGGATGGAGGAGTTAAAGAGTTGAGTGATAAGGATAGAGAGTTTCAACATAATATCAACTATACTAATATTTATCAATATCATTCAAACAAAATTATATTGAAATGTTCTATTTATTTATTTATTTATTGATCTTCTTATGGTAGTTGTGACTGACGTTTGTAATGCTTGCTTCCCAGGTGTATCCTTATCTTGATTTGGATGCTGATGACATGAACTTGAGTAAACTAGACTCTTCTCAAATTGTATGTTAGCAAATTAAATAGCTGTTCCAATAAGTGTTCCTCTGCTGAAATGTCAACTACAGTCCATAAGATGAATGAGTATAATTGCATATTTGCATGTAAATAAATAGGAAATTCTAATAGATGTAGACAATGTTTTGCTGCATATATTTCACACCATATAGCCAGTAAGCTATTTTTCTAAATTTTACATTAGGTTATCAAGATAAATTGTTCCATTTTTTAGTCTCAATTGTTTTTTGACATCTGAAGTGGTATTTAGTGCTGCGGGCGGGGCTTTATATTTTTGTTACTATGTTAGCAGATGTTTATTGATCCCAACCATGCGTATATTTTATCACTTTGAGCTGTAATTACATTATGTCTCTTTTGCATGTATTAAAACTTAAGATATGCCCAGAACATGATTTTTCTGATTGTCATCATGTTGTATTGCCTGCTAAAGCTGGATAACTGAGCCAACTTAATTTGTATGATAAGGACATACAGGCCTCAACCTCAGACTTTTCAGCTCCTCAAGATGCGGTGAGACCCGAATTTGACTTTGAGGCATTAGGCATATATAATGCCCCAAGTTGGACTGTTCAGTTTCCAGATGGTTCAGGCGGTACTCAAGCTGTGCAGGTTCCAAGAGCTCCTTTGGTGGAAGGATTGCCCCTGCCTCCTAATATACAGGTAGCATCATTTATGATCTACCAACATCTTTGTTAATACGGCTAGTGCTGAACCAAACTTTTGTCTTTACAGGAGCCACACAAGGGTGCTTATGAGTATTTGTTCGAGCTCGTTGCTGGCCTGAAACACATGATTGCAACAAGGGTGAGTTTGTGACTCATGACATTAAATATTTTCTATATATATACTATGTATACAACAATGATCAGGCGGATATATGCCAATTCAGGAGACCGAGAACATGGCTCATGTATCGGCTTTGCAAAGTAGAGCTAGGAAGCGTAAGGATAGAGGTCAAGGTTGATGGGGCACATGATCTAAAAGCATGTGACCAAAGGTACTTTGTTATCCTTTGATCAAAGTACCTTGCTAACATGTGTCCTTCATGTGTAAGTATTAGTATGATAGTGATTTTTACTTTCAAAATAAAGAATCTTTAAGCTAATGTTTGGAACAGCTGCACTTTTGGGAAAATAAGGACAAGACACCACTTCAACGTGAAAGCTTAATATTGTAGCTTATAAATTATCACGACAAGAATGCCCACAACGCGGATAATGACTTCCAAATACGGTTCCAAACATTCCCAATTTTGTGTTTGCCAAAATTTTGCTAATACACTTTATTTTTCAATGTGAGGGGTGATATTTAGTAACATTTTTTTTACATTGAAAGATTATAAAAAATGGTAGGAGTATGTTTGCTGTCTCGTTATGTATTTATTTATAAACCGGACCAACAAGACATTGTCTGCACGTTCATATTAAAAGGCAAATCCTACTCCTATGAAGAATATTTATTATTGTTTAAAACATTGGACATCGATTCTAATTATGTAGGTTATCAATTAGTAGAAAACTAGTAAGTTTTAAACTAGAAAGATAATGCTACTATATTCATACGTGCGCCGTACACCTCTTTGGAAATGTCTAGGTGGTATTTTACCCTGTTGACTTGATCCTACATGATGCAAATTAATGTATTTATTTAGGATTTAACATTTAAAATAATTTACAATCAAATTGATGTAGTCAAGAAAAATAAAATATTTTAACATATATTGAATGTAAAGTTTATTATTAGCTGTGATTTTTTATATTATTTTTTTGTTAAATCCAGCGGTGAAAACTTTTCTTAGGGGGCGACTAATAGATTGGCATTATTTGCAACATGTGCAGTAAAGGCTAATTAATTGCATTGAGTACTTTGTACTTGTGCAGTAGACTTATCAAATTAATTTGATTTCAATTCACTGTAGTATACACTGTAGATTTTTGAATAACTTTTTGTTTTATAAAGCTAAAGCAATCATTGATCCGGAATCAGAGGAAAAGTGAAATTATTTAAATTTTCTCAATACCTTTTTTTAACTCTAGTAAATTCTCTCTCAACCATGTTTTTCATCTATTAGTCTTGGTGCATATTTGATATCCCATTGACATACACTTATAAGACTAGAATCTCAATTTTACAATTGATAGGTTAATTTCTCTGTAAATTCTTAATGAGATTGATGGTTAAATTAACATAATTGAATTTATGTAGTATTAATGTAAATAATATATTAGATAAAATTTTATAATTTTAATTTAAAAGATAATAGAACACGAAACACTTTGATCAAATAAGAAACTAAAATGACGTATTTATTAGTGGCTTAACCGTATACAGACTCTTTATGTAAAATTATAAAACGTTTTTATTATAGATATAAATGATAGTGTTGTACCATTTACACATAAATTAAATTAAACTCATAATTAATTAGTAACTAGTTCTCGACATAACATTAATGATAGGTTAGAAAACAATGGTTGAAGCTGTTTGATCACCGTTCCCTCTTCATTATTTATCCTGCTTTGTCTCTCTTTCATCAATTCTTTAATTTATCTTTTTTCTTAAAAATAATAAAAATCGTACTAGTTGT
>NC_021160.2:52432757-52442443 GCF_000331145.2 Cicer arietinum
CATCTCATCTATCCAATTCAATTTCTTCCTTCCTTTTTTCCCCTTTTCCCTTTCTCTAGGGTTTTTTTTCTTCTTCTTATCTTTCAAAATTTCAATTCACCATCGTCATTATCATAAATAATACACTACTTCTGTTGCTATATCCGATTTCCAATTTCACAGAATCTTTCATTTCATTTGATTTTTAGTTGCAACGACGTCGTTTCAAGATGATGCCCCCTGGCCTCGTTTCCAATCTCCAAGAAGCGCTTCTCAATAGAAAAGGAGCCACACCACCACAGCAACAAGAATCAAACGACACCGTTTCTTCCACCGACGAGTCTATTGAATTCGATGAATCCAAACCAATTGTGTTGGTTACAAATAGCGATGGAATCGATTCACCAGGTCTAACACACCTCGTTGAAGCTCTCGTTCTTCAAAGCCTCTACAATGTCCACGTTTGCGTTCCTCAATCGTGCGTTTTCTTATAAAGTTTTTTTATGTGTTTTTTGGAAGAAAAAAATAAAAAGTTTTCTTTTGTTTTATTTGTGAAATGAGATGTGTCTGTTGTTTTGTTATGTTATTGAGTAATGTGGGATGTGTTTGTAATTTTGTTAGTTGGTGAAATGGTTGCTTTAGGGATAAAACTGTTTCTGGTCACTCTGTTACCCTGAGAGAAACTGTGGAAGCTTCTTCTGCTAAACTTAATGGTGCCACTGCCTTTGAGATTTCAGGTATCAACTTCATTCAATTATTATCTTTCTAAATCTGTTTTTCATTGTTTCGATTGTGCTTATGATACCAATAATATAATAGAGTTACATGAATTTGTTATATTGTTTTCTAATATATAATTTATAATTTAGGGACTCCTGTGGATTGTGTTTCACTGGCTTTATCTGGAGCATTGTTTTCATGGTCAAAGCCTGCGTTGGTTAGCATTTTTAGTTTTTTATATATCCTACAACTGTAGATTAAATAATTTCTTGTCTGTGCTTGTTCTTATAATGAAGTGTTGTGATATATGAATTATGATGTGATTTGAATTTCAGGTGATTAGTGGGATTAATCGGGGATCAAGCTGTGGTCATCATATGTAAGTTGCTGATTTTCATGGTTATGGTCTTATGGATGGATGAGTTGTATAAATCTGAAATAGGACTTACGAGTTACGACACATTTCCCACCTTTATGTATTGATTTCTTTTTGAGCCGTGTATCTATTATCCAGAATTTGTAGCCCTGTGTGTAGAGACTTGTGTTTATCTCGTGCTTTAAAATTGTATAGGTTCTACTCGGGGGTTGTTGCCGGAGCAAGGGAGGCATTATTATGTGGCGTACCGTCGCTATCAATATCTTTAAACTGGTAAGTTGATGATTCTAAACATCTGGTTTTTACTGTGCTTTCATGCTAGAGATTATGAATTTGTATCATATCCTGTTATAGGAAGAAGGATGAGAGTAAAGAAACTGATTTCAAGGATGCAGTAGAAGTCTGTTTACCGTTGATAAATGCGGCTATCAGTGATGTTGAAAAGGGAACTTTTCCCAAAAACTGCTTTCTGAATATAGAAATTCCAATGTCACCTTTGAGCAACAAGGTGTGTAAATTTTGCTATATGTTGGATGTTTTTTTCTCCAAATATTTTACTGCATTGTGCAAATGTTCTAGGTTTTGGGTCATATGTTGTACAAAATCTAGTGTGCATGATAATGGTCTAGGATTTTTGGCTATTGGATTCTATAGATCAAATTATTTCATAGTTTTTTTTTTCTTGCATATTGTTACCACTGATGCAGTGGTATCCTTTTATTGACAGGGCTTAAAATTGACCAAACAAAGTATGTGGAGATCCACTCCAAACTGGCTAGCTGTTTCAAATAGCCGCTATCCAACTGGTCATTTCTTGGCCAACCCACAAGGCGGCCTAGGTCTTCAGTTTGCACAACTTGGCAGAGACGCCTCTGCAGCTGTAAGTGTCTTACATCACATATTTATTACAATTTACAAGACGTGTGTTATGTTGATATTTTCTGTGTAGTCTTAAGTGATTTTTAATGCATATAATCTATTGATGCTGATATTTGAATTGTGTCTTCTTCAGGGTGCTGCTCGTCGGTTGGCTACACAGAAAAAGAATTTGGAGATTATTGAATCAACTGGAGCTGCAGGAAAACCTGATACCAACAGAGTGAAGAAATACTTCAGACTAGAGGTAAATAGAAGGAGGAGGGGTATCTTGATTAGAGTTTTCTATCATCTTGTACAAATCCTATTAATATTGAAGTTATTCAACGCTGATTAAGACTTATCTAAGTTTTAAACCACAACTTATACTGTTCTTTATATTTTTAAATTTTTAATCCATTCCCTTTCATACATCATTATGTTATATTTGTATACCAATTAAATTTGTAGAAGTGAATTTAGCTATATTCTCCTTTTACCTTCAGTTTTTGGAGAAGCAGCGTGAGGAAATAGATGACGATGATCTGGATTACAGAGCACTTGAAAGTGGATATGTAAGTTGGAACATGAAATTATTTTCTGTATTGATATTAGTTATTTTTAATTAATATTATATATGTACGTTCATATTAATGGGTGCACTCAAGTATCTTCATGGGCTGTCATACATACATGTACCAAATTTGCCCCTTTCTCATTCTGACGGATTCTTGCATGTGATTTGGAGAACAGGTTGCAGTGACTCCGGTATCTCTTTCTCCCCATATTGAGACCGATATTCAAACGTCAACTTCTGATTGGATTTCTGCTGTGATTCCTGGTGGACAGTAAATTAAAAGTTCAGTGTGATTGTGTTATGTGTACATCAGAGATTTATGATAATTCTTTCTTTTCATTTTTCTTCCTTAAAGCAAAAGATGGAGCACAGAAGTGGTAGTCACTCACACCAATTCATTAGTTGATTTCAATTTGTACTCTTTATTTTTACATTTTTTTTGTTTCCTTCTTCATTGTTTCACTTTGGCCACTTAGTAATTTCTGATTTGAAGCAAAAGCTTCTTGTAATTTTGTTGGGCATATTTTAGAAAATGCCATTTGGTCTGTTTGTAATATCTATTGCTAGCAAAACACTTGAACAGCTTGTAATGTTCTGTTCATTTCTTCCAGATAGTTAAACTTTGGGTTGATGGTTTCTTGAAATAGGTTCTGATTGAAGTAATCGTCATACGTTAGTTGCAACTTTTTGTGAAATTGTACAGAATTTTATGAAGGAATTAAAGAATTAAATTTTAGATACACTGTAAAACGGTAACACATTAATAAGAAATTAGTTCATGGTAAATTGTTATGACCGACACGAAATAGGTAACTAACTACTGCGTTTGGTTCCAAACATGACTATTACAGAGGTACAATACAAGTGTCGGCAGGATGAATGGAAGCATTGAAACCAAACCAGCTAGCTATCAATTAATACTAGTCCATACCATTATCATTATGTTTTACTATATACTATATACATGATAAAAGAAAATATATTTATTCTATTGATTATTTTGTGTGTATCAAATGTATAATATGATAATATTTATTATGTCATTATTTTATCCTTATCTAGTTTTATATTTTTTTATCTTATCTTGCGCATCAAAGAAATTTTAATGAGATTCTAATCTAGCACTTTCATTGTAATTCTTATGAATTTTTCATATTTTGTATTTGCATTATTTTCTACTAAGCAACATATTCCTATAATAAAACACCTCTAATAATTTTACCAAAAAACTCTACATCTTTACGTTTCATCTATAAAATATTATTTTATTTCAGAGACCCACCTTTGAGAGATAAGCCCCTTATTCCTGAAGGTCTCAAATTTGAATTAGGTTTGCTTTTACAAAACGTGGTTAATTAAAAATAGTGTTACATTTCCTTCCTTTTAGGTTGAGTGTTTGAATGAAAAAGGAATAGGGTGGTATTATTTGATTATAATTGAGAATAATTTTGGGCCTACTGAAATTGGGCTTTGATCTACTTTATGTCCTATGACATGAAATGAGAGACTTGTGGGTCGAACTTTGTTATTCTTTACTGCAGCCTTCTTTGTTGAAAATTGTCACATTTCCTATCAATGTCAAAGTACAATACATAATGTTTCTTTCACATGATCACCAAATATTTGCACAAGAACTTGCTTCATAAATATTCTCAATCTAACCGGGCTTCACGCCAAGACCCATCCAAATTAAATATAAATATAAATATTTTGTCAAATTAAATAAATATCTTCATTGATTCTATCTTCTTCTGTAAAGGGGGTAATAAAAACATGATAACACAATCAAATCAAAGAAAGGAAGAAGATGGGGTATCAAGAAAAAAGGAAAATAAATAAATAATCACCCTGTCAATTGATGTAGCAAAAAGAGGTCAGAGTGAATAGAAATGAGCTTTCAATTTATTTTATTTTCCTTCCTATCTTTCTTGCCTAATTAATTAATTAATTAATTCCTATGTACAAAAGCATCTAAGAAAGACGAAATGATTTTGAAGATGGTTGTATGGCCCATAAGAAATAAAACTTTATAAGATTCTAAACTATGGAAGATTAGATTTTTTTTTATTATTATAAATAAAAAATAATTCATACCATAATAGACCAAAGAATACATTTCCATATAGTTATGGGCCCTTCAAATTATTGAAGTAACGCGGTGCCGGCTGTAAGCAAGAGATAGATACAACTTTATAAATTTTAATTTTGTGAACTTTATGTTAAATTTTCTCTCTTGTTTATCATTACAACTTCATGATAAAAATTTACACTGATTCAAAGAAAATCAATCATCAACGCATAGGGAAGAAATGAAAAGAAAGTGAATTGAGTGGGTGGTGGGTATAATTATATGCATGAAATCAGCTTATATGATTTAAAGGTGTTGTGTCTCCCTATTAGATTCTTTGAAGAAGATTCCATATGTTATGTTAACACACTACAATCATAATTTTGTGGAATGCTCTTTCTTTAGTTATTCTTTTAGTTAATATAAAGATCATTTTGACAATTTTATTTGTCTTTTTATATAAAAGATTTTTTTAAATTTTCAATATCATTGATTATTTTTTTACTAATATACCCTTAATTAATTCACTTTTTTTTTCTACGATTAACGATAAATATTATAATAAAAATATTAACTAATTTTCTATCTTTAAAAATAAATTTATAAAAATAATATTAATTTTTAATAAATTTAATATAACTCTCCATTTTTTTTAATTCTTGATTTTCTCGAGGGTCTTTTATATCTGAGGACAAAGTTAATAACATATGTCATAAATTCTTTTAGTCATTATCTGCTTTATGAAATTGACAACAATGGTATTATCTATTAGAATATCTGATTTGAAGTTTGAACAAATAATGTAGTAATCACCATTATATTTTGTTAATTTTTTTATGAGATCACAAGAATACCGTGCTCTTAATTAATTATTTTCACGTGCTTAATTGTGCTTAATTAGGTACCTTAATTAATCACAAGAAAAGGAAGAGATAGACAAATATGAAGCAGTTAAACACAAAGAACATAATATCATTATTATTTTTATGCAAAAAGTAAATGAAATTATAACTGATAGTGAATGTTTCTTTTGATCAAATAAAGTTACTTCTTTTACTTTTTATATTCCCACCATAATTTCCAATTAATTAATCTTCTATTTTTGTTGTCCCCTATCCCTTTTTCCATAAAAAGAATGAAGTTTTTATGAAACTTTAACCAATTTTTAAGCAAAAGCAAAGATCAAGTTTTCCCTGCGGGTAAAACCAATGTTAAGACTCATGATTTGACACATGGACCCTTCAAAATTAGGTACTAAACAAAAGTAATACTCATTTTGTAATAAAGTTGCTTTCAGAATGTAACTTGATAAGAGTTTCCTCTCCTTCAATTTCAAACTTATGTATACATCAAAGTTCAAACTCTTAAAGAGAATTTGTGGAAGTTCAATTCATACAAAAAATGACAATTACTTTGAAAAAAACTCAAAAAAAAAAAGTTAGTTTTGATTAATTTGAATATAATGGCATAATAATTTTGATAATTAGTTTTTATAGGAAAAGGAAGAAGAAAGATGGCAAAAGAAGTTATGAAATTGATGTTGATATTAAATATAGTTGTGGATGACATTCACATCAAAATATGCTATGTGTACTAGAAGAGCAGAGCATAATTTGGAATCAAGTGGCAACAAGTTGACCATGGTATATGTGTACGGTTTTTTGTCTTTGTTTTTGACATCATCATCCATAAATGTCAGCAACAAAACAATGTGTCAACATAAAGTACTGCACAACTAAGCTAGCTCTATATATATGAATATTTTGTTATACATTAATAAATATACAGTACACTTAATGTTCACAATAGAAATAAATCATACATAAAAATACTTATATAACTTTTTAGTTGACAAACATGTGAATAAAAAGTAGACATATTTATGAAACTTGAACAACCATCTCTTAATGATACATCCTGAACTAGCAACACTCATGTTTTCCAACACTTCTACTACTACTACTACTTATTCCAAATTTTAAGATACCATAAATTAAATGCATATACTTTTTACCCTTCAAATGCATACATGGAATTAATTAATAATTCAAATCATCCTATATATACATATAAAAATAACTATATATTAGTTATTATATATGAAGTAGCCACACTAGGCAATTCATGCTCATGAGGACTCCCAATTACTTGAAGGAATGATAGGTTTTGTGACTAATTTGTCACCTTGGTAAAATGATGAAGATGTTGTTGATGATATTGGCAATGATGACATGATGAGATCAGCATCAATATACTCCACTTGAGTTGCAACAATTTGATGATCTTGTTGACAAATACCCTCTTCAACATGGTTTAAAATTGCGGTTGCAGACTCCTGAATTTGGTTTTCTTGTGATGAAAATGGAATGCTACAAACATAATCCTTCATATTGGTTTCACAAATCACTTTTGGCACATTAATAGGTTCAAGTTCCACCAAATTAGGAGTATCATAGTGTTGGTATGTATTATTTGGATTGATGAAATTGTCAAGAATAATATTATTATAGTTTTGGATGGTATGTTGATTTGGATTGATATGAATAGGAAGAGAGGTCATGAATGAGTACCATGTATCAAATTCATAAGAAGATGTTTGTGGCAGCATTGGATTGTGAAGGTGTTGGAAATTGAGATTATTATCATTTTGAGATGGAAGGAAAAGTTGGTCTAAGTGATGATGAAGATGAAGGGAGTTAGTAAGGGTAGGATTGTCATTTAAAGGGAAGAAAGTTTCCATAGAAAGATTTCTAGTAGGACAGTGATGAATATCAGAAGAAAATGAAGGTACATGATGAAGATCATGAGATAGTAGTTTTTTCTTTATGCTTGAATTCCAAAAATTCTTCACCTCATTATCTGTTCTTCCTGGTAAATGCTTTGCTATTTGAGCCCACCTTAATTCAACAAATGAAAGAGCAACATTCATTATTGGAAAGAAAGAAATTCATAAAACTATATGTATATATATATATACCTGTTTCCTAGAATAGTATGAAGTTCAATAATGAGAGAAGCTTCTTGTGGAGAGAAACTTCCACGTTTCAAATCAGGTCTTAAATAATTTATCCATCTCAATCTGCAACTCTTTCCACACCTTTGCAATCCTGCAATTTCCATGAAAGATAGATACATATAAATATAAAGTTGAATAATTAGATAAAAGTGATGAGAATGATAGTAATTATTTGAATTACCAGCAAGTTTAGGGACAGAGCTCCAACAACCATGTCCATAAGTAGTGATGTAGTTGATAAGTTTTTCATCTTCTTCAGGTGACCATAGTCCTCTTTTAACCTTCTGCTTGTTGCAGCAAGAGTGATGCCCCATTGTTGAATAAAAGTTTGATGATAAGTTTTGGTGTTAATATTGAAAAAGAAGAATAGAAACAAAGGTGATATGTATGTAGGTTTATAGGGCTAGGTTAGAGAAATGGATGTTATATAAAAATGTGAAAAAGAATGGTAAGAGACAGAGAAATGGAAGAAGGAGTAATGGAGAAGAGAGAGAGAGAGAGAGAGAGGTGAATTTAATGTGGAGCAGTTAGGGTTTGTAGAAAAGAGCTAAAAGGTGAAGTGTCATACTGCAACAATTGTAGGCCCTATAATGGATCCTTATTTCTTTCTTTCTTTCTTTCCCTCACTCTCATATTAGATGGGCTACCTTCTACACGTGTCATCCATGCAGCCTTGTGGGACCTACTTCCTAACAGATCATACACCTTCGATATATACCCACATCAACTAAGTTTTTCAAAACCACTTCCTTGCTCTAAACTTCATTCATCATCACACTTTTTTTTGTGTGTGGATGGCTTTACCAATTTTAATGTCCTTTTAGTTTCTAGTTTGTCATTTTTACATGTTTTAATGTGTTGTTTTTATTTCACTATGGTTTTGGTATAGACTTTTTGTTGCTACATCGAAGTAGTATAGTTAAGTGTACAGATTTAGACCGTTTTATCTTAAAATGATATTTGAAATCTAACAATTCTGTAAGTGCGTTATTTTAAGTCGTTTGATTTTCGTTTAACGACTAAAATTCAGAATACGGTGAAATAATAGACTTTTTTTTTTTTTTGATTCAAACACACACTTGATAGAGTTATATTAATTAATTAGTCAAATCAACTGTTTTACGAAAATAAATTATCTGATTTCTAATTATATGTGTGAGAAAATCAATCAATATAGAGAATTTTTTTCATACAAAAGATAAATGGAGACGTTGTTACATATAATTGAAAAGTGCAAAGAGGATAACATGCAAGAACTATGTGTTATTATTAGTATAGATAACAAAATTGATATGAAGTGATATAGAAGTATGTTTCAATCTTTCCAGTTGTAATGTAAAATAGAATATTCATCAAAATATTAATATACCAATCGTTTTTAAAAGTTGTGTATATGATTGAAGGTTGCTTTGTTTATTTTTCTTCCTTATGTATATATATAATAAGCTATAACTTTAAAGGTGTCTATTCAACCCCCAAAAAAACATGAAGATATATGTATTTAATTGGATACGTTGCATGCATGTATAAAGCTATTAAGATCTTGAATGAAAAGCATCCGAATTAAAGATAGAATTGGGAAGACAAAGGGTGGCCAAGGCCTTGTATCATACATGACCAAATTCACTTTTTTCTTTCTTTTTTCTTTTCAATCAAAGTTGAACTCTTCCTATAAAAAAAAAATTATTCCGGCATCTTGGCCCTCATCAATATTAATAAAATCTATAAATTTTTTAAATTTTTTGACTGAATTTCTTAAACTATATATATAGTTCAATCTAGATATAAATTTTAATCAACCAATAATTTTTAATAAATGTTGTTTTTCTTTTTAAATAGCGTCCTTAAAATACTAATGGAAGTAAAACCCTTTAATTTTTAAAAAAGTTTCATTTCCAACATTATGTATCAGGAATTCAAGTTTAAGAGGAGACATTGATTATTCATATCATCTTAATTAGCCGAGTCAAAAAATTAATCTCAAATAGTTGAGTGCAAGGGATGTACCCATTTCAGACTAGACAAAGAAAATACTAATATATATATATATATAATTATATATATATATATATATATATATATATATATATATATA
>NC_021160.2:52442796-52455653 GCF_000331145.2 Cicer arietinum
TATATATATATCATTAAAGCGATCAATTATCAAAAAAATAATAATATTAAATAATTTTATATCCACCAAAAACAAAAGACAAAAGCTAAGAAATTTCATCAACGTACTTTTTTTTATCAATAAGAAAATACAAAACAAGAAATTTCTAAGGAATCAAATACTTTTTATGAATTTAATTTGTATTTTGTAAAATAGTTTTACACATACATCAAGTTAAATTTTACTGATTAAAATTATATACGTTTTTTATAAACAGATAAATTTTATTAACTAACACCATGTATGTATTTTAGAAAAATAATATTATTACATATTTAAATAGTGGGTTCTAATTATTAAAAGTTTGCGTGTATAACTTTTTAATTCGGATTGTGCATATAAATTAATTAAACCCTTTTTTATGTGCATGTATTTTGAAATGTGTCTTTGTTTACAAAAGCATTTACACGTATTTAAATAGCTAGTGAGATATGATTTTAGTGCATACAAATTAAATGTTGTTTATGTACACATATTTTGTTATGTGTATTTTGTTCAGAAACATATACATATACATGGAATTTCTTTTGTTTTAATGTATTTGCAAATTATTTAGTTACATGCATTACACGGTTGATTTGGGATTCAAACTAGTCTTTCTTCTTTCTTTTTGGCCATATTGGTATAATATCTTTGCAGAGGTTGTTGTCTAATATATAAGAACATAAATATAAATTTATGTAGAAGAACCAATGAGTTGGATCTAACATATGGAACTAAACTCCCATATGTGGATAATCACAATTCAAATTATATCTAAAAAGTATTCACATTTAGTGTTTCTCAATATCTCAAACAAGATTACATTTGGAAGAAGAAATGTTATTAAAACAAGATATTAATAATTTAAAAGCGGTATTTTGTGTGTGTTGTTTGAAGGAAATATTTGGGATGTGTCCAAAAGAACTTTTGAAATATGTGGTAACAAATAATGAACTTTAGAAAATTGCCACCAAACGCGGTCAAAGGTAGTGATTATATGCTGGATTACTTAATTATCACGTGTTCCCTTTTAAGGGAAACATGAGAGCTCCTAGACTAGATTCTTCCCAATATGATGAAATATGTGTCATTTTTATTAACTA
Source organism: Cicer arietinum (assembly GCF_000331145.2). Classification (NCBI taxonomy): domain Eukaryota; kingdom Viridiplantae; phylum Streptophyta; class Magnoliopsida; order Fabales; family Fabaceae; genus Cicer; species Cicer arietinum. The sequence continues at coordinate 52,443,921 of NC_021160.2, forward strand.
AATTGTATTTACGGAATTTTTTAAATTTTGTTATGCATTAGAACAAAGAGAAAAAAATATATAATGAATATGATTTAATTTTTATGTACTGTTTTTTTTCTTTTACAATTTTTTTATGCCATTATAGTCACAAAAAACTATTTTACAAATACATCTAATTATATAATTACACTATATTTGTGGAGATTTTTTTAAAAAAAAATTAACATAACAATATCATATCATAGTGTAATTTGATTTGATGTATATTGTGTTAAAATATTATAAGCTGTCTAGATATATTATATGTGATTTTTTTTTTATTTCATCTAATTGTTAATTGATAAAATAATTAAGCAAATCTTAGTTGCTATGTAGGTGTTCACAAATCACATGTTGGATTAATTATATCTATTTTAGTCAAAACTCATTACACATTTTTGGTTATGGGTTGAGCAAAAAAACCTAATTCTTTTTTGTCAAACCCAAAACTAATGAAAACGCATGTTGAGTGGGTTGATTCGGGTCGACCATCATAACACGAACTAAATATTAAATATTTCAAAAATAAAATAAAAATTAAATGACATTTTTGCATAGAATATGAATCATTTAATGCAGTTAGTTTTGTGAGTAACGAGAGACAAGAATGATGAAAGAGAAAACATAATGAGAGAAAAAATACAACAAAAAGTACAAGAGTGTTGCAGACTTTTCAGACTATCCACATCCTTGTTGCTCAACCATTTGAACTACAATATGAAACATTTGATATTACACTTATTAGACTTAAATATACTTTGCATCTTTTATTTTTGCCACATTCATTTTTTTTAATTCATTTTTTTTATAAATCATCATAATTTTTTCATTTTTTTAATTTATTTTTTCCTTTATTTTTTATTTTATAAATTATCATTAACTCTTTCAAAAACTATATGATTATTATCGTAAACTATCAAAATTTAATATTTGATTTGTTATTGTAAATTTAACGACATCGATATCAAAATAGAGGTAGCTCTAATAAATGTCTTTCATTTAGAAGATTTTATATCTATTTAAAAACATGAAAGATTTTTTTTTTAGTGCAAATCTATTATTAAATTAAGTTGATGTTTTTGTAAAAATATTATAGTTATAAGACAATTGTTAAAAGGAATTTAAATAATTAGATATTATAATTTTTGTTGTAAACGTGAAAGTGACTAAAATATATCAATCATAAAAATTAATGGACGAAAACTAATAAAAAATTAATTAAATAAATAATCAAAATTATATTTAAACCTACGAATTAAATGTGCCTATGTGATGATTAGCCTCTCAAAGCCAATCAATGATTTTCATGTTATGTTAAAGCAAAAATTATTTGAGAATCTTAAAGCAGCTAAATAATCTCAAGACATTTAGTAAGAAAAAAAATTAAATTAAGAAAGAATTAAATAAGTTTTTAATTATTATAAATATAAGATTTTGGTTTGAGTTTCTCTAAATATTTTCTTCAAATAATGATCCTTTAAATATTTCCTGTCAATAATTTAAGTGTCTCTTTTTAAAACAATTCATATGTATATCGTCAAAAAATTTAAATAATTTTTTACATACATGATTAAAACATTTAAATTTTTTTAACAGATAATAAATTAAATATTTTGTTTTTAGTACTTAAAACTCATTTCATTCATATTTTGTTGAAAAATTCTAAAACTTTCTAAGGAGAGTTCTTATATTAATTTTCTAAACCTTTTAAAAAAAAAGTTCAAAAATCTAATTTATACACATCCGTTGACTATAAAATAATGATCAAAATTGTTGATAAAATACATTTGAATGACTATTATTTGAAGAAATTTTTTAGAGAAATTATAATCGAAATATGAAATATTTATACAACAATGATACACATACACCTAAAATTTTTATACATCTATTTAATAATTTATTTTATCTCTATCCCTTATTTTTTTTATCACATCACTATCTTTCTCTCTCAAAATGTATACACTTATGTAGATATATACAAAATATTTTTCATATTTATAAACACCAAAAGTATATTTACTTTTTATTAAATGATGGTTCAAATCGAGTTTTCATAGCTGATGCTTGGATGTACGCAACAAATTAACCAAGATAAAAACATGCTTGACTACTTGGGTGAATAAGCGCTTAAGTAATGATTAATATTAATCATTCTTATTCTTATTGAGACTAACCAAGTTTAATTGACAAGTGACATGATAGTGTACTAAAGTTCTAAATTTGTGATATAATACTTCGAGGACTATATCTTTGAGAAGAAGAAACAATGTACGATAGTGTCACTCAACTTTGAAAGTAATAAATCAAGGTGTTAATTCATATATCAGAAAGAAGAAAGGCAATGAGGTGATTTTAATCAAAAAAACTCATCACAACTATATATAAAAACGGCTATCACTGACTCTAGAGATATTCAATTAATTATACAGTAAGCAAGCATCCATAATCTTTTAATCAATATTTTAACTATAATATATAATTGTTGCATCAGGCATAGGTAATTAATTAGCTTCTCCAAATTTTTTATTTAAAAAAAATAATTAGTTTCTCCAAATGATACCTTTTCTATTTGGTAAGAAGTTAACCAAAATTCTTATATGAGAAATAGAGAATCGTAGTTTTATTAGTTTTATTATGGAGGAGGAAATAATTACAACTCTAAGTTCCACATCAGAGGATTGTGTTTGAATATACTCCAACGATCAAGTCAATTCGTATCTTAGGATGAGAGGTTTTAAGTTAGAATTTAATGTATCTTACTCTACTCTAGATATCTTTTTTTTATATGAGATTCACTAAAGTTCCTAGAAAAAATTCATTAGGATTGTTAGTGAGATGATATGTGATCTTCGGAACATCGTCTAATTTTAAACTCATGTCTTTGTTGATGTATGATGATTGTTGCCATTGTATGGCTACGATCATAATATGTTGGCCATCATGTGGCTAAAAGTGAAGGTATAGGTGAGCTTGGTGGTCTTCTAGTTCATATTCTCTTTACTATCTATAAAATGTCATAATTTAAGAGTCTCATGCGTTTCTATGGCATAGGTCACATTGACCCAAAATCGATCCATCGTAGTGTTAAAATGGGTCAAACTAGCTTGAGGTTGACCCAAAGCATATTGCATAGGACAACCTTTTTAATCTTTTTATTAGATATTAATCACATATCCCTAATTTGTCTTGATATTATTTATTACTATTATAGAGCTAGATTACTTTGTTTTAATTATTTCAAAATCAATGTGTATTGTCCATTAAGTACAATTTATATGTTGCAAAAATATTTGATATCTTGGGACTATAGTTTGAATTTGAAATTCCACACATCTTCACAATTAGTGTATGTAGGTGAGTTTCATCTAAGTTATTTAATAAAATAAAATAAAAAATCAAATGTGGGCTATGTAGTATTAGAAAATAAATGTATTATAAAATTACAGTAATAGTTAAAAAATTATATTAATAGTAAAATATAAATTTTTTAATTATTTATATATTTATTTTAAACATTTCATTTCTTTTATTAAGAAAAATCTAACTAACCCAAACTATTTGTAAAAGATTCTGTAATGTATCTCCAAACACAAGAAACTATTTGTTCATACCTTTCTCGAGCTTTAATTTGGAAGATTAAGTTTAAGTGTAGTATAAGTTGTTATCAACTTATTATATGATATGTGGATCAATAGTATTTACAATATTAATTTACAAATTTATTTTATAGGGAGAGGTCACTATGGTGTGTTATATATGTGTCACACTATTGTATTGGTTTTGATAAACTTCACTTTTTGTATTCTAAGAGATTGATGTAGTAGTAAAAATAGAGGTCTTAGATCATAACGTTGTATGTTCGAGAGCCTCACTTGGAGTGGGGTAAATATAAATATATTTCTTAACCTTTTGACTAGAAGGCAACTCAAATTCTTTCTTAGTTTTAATTTTAATTAAAAAGTATCACAAGAATGTATTACATTATTGTTTTGCCGCATCACTTCAGTTTATATCAATGTAAGGTTGATATATATTGTTGTTAACTATTATTAATGTAAATATCATTTACCTTTGTGGATGAATAATCTATGTTAAGAAATTTTATTAATAATCTTTAGTGTTGTCTCTCTTCACAATTACGTTTTTCAATTTATACGACTTAAACTCATGATTTTACTTAAAATATATGAGTCTAGTTTATTTGGACCTATGTATATTTGGTTATATAGAACTGATTTAACTAATTGTGTACATTTATTTAATATTTAATGTTAATATCATAAAAAAATAAAATATTTAGATAAATTAATACTTTTTCTTACAATATATTAATACTTTCTAAAATTAACAATTAAAAAGTTAATTAAATCTTATATATAATTATTGGTGGAATGAGTAAATGGGGACAACATTAATATATAATTATAATTGTCGGATTGAAAGTAGCTTGGGAAAAGTATGCTTTTACACCCTATTGAGGGATTCCATCTAAAGCAGTCCTAAAAACAATGTTTGGTATAATCCTTTTTGTTGGACTATCTAAATTATGTAATGGAACTAATAATAATACTCTTATATATAATGAAGTTTCATAAAAAAACAAATTAGGTACTATATAGTTTTTGTTTTTAGGTGAAATTTGGAATTTTGGATGCTAGGAGTGAACTCTATCGTTAACACACATACTTATCGTTTTTGTTGACCTTGGCTAAAGCAAAAGTGCTTTTACAATGGATTTTGCATGTTATGATTCAATTTTAGGACGTTATAAAATAAAATACAAAATCGATTTCAATATACTTCAATAAGTAATTTTCTTGACTAAATTTGATATCTTTAAAATATTTTAAAATTTTAACTTTAAACCTGACTTTTATATTTAAATTTATTATTCAACTCATTTTTTACATAAATAAAAATAATTTTATATTTCAATTACGTCAAAATTAATTGAACCATATTTAGTTGGAAGTTTGTAATTATAATTTCTTCTTTAGAATGCTATAATTCACCAACTGCAATTTTAAAATCAATTTTATAATATAATTTTATTTAAAATTAATTTTCATCACTGTGATCAATCACACTTGTCTTTTTTATTTGAGAAAACATGTTTACATTAATTTACATATACTAACCGCTTATTTAGATGTATGTTTGCATAACCATTCTCACATTCTAATGTGTTTAATTTGTAGAGTTTGCATAGCTCCCATCCATACCATATATGATCAAATTATTTTCCAAACACATACTAAATAGATGTGACCATATTTTGTATGATTGTTGCATACTCATTAATCTGTTAGAGTCCTTCATAGGTTTTATTATATCAATTTTATCCCAAGTTAATCCAATAAACTAAAAATATACTAAAGAGAGTGATCTTTTAGAGCAAATTACAAGCTGACAACAAGCAACATAGATTTTTTGTATTTTGTTGCTTATGAGAGAAAAGTTAAGTAGGAGCATATCAAGCTTATGATAAAAGAAAAAGAAGTATAGTTAAAACAAGATTCGTAATTAATAGATGCACATGCAACATTTAATACTACTGGCCTCTTTTTCTTTATTTGTTGAGCCATCAAAGGACTATTGTGGTCAGGATCTTTTGTTTTTCTCTCAAATTATAGAGATTTCAAAATAAGTACATCAAAGAATGCTATGTAATTCTTTGTCCTCTCCTTATTTCGGATTGGTTTTGGTATGTGTCCTTTTCAGTCAAATGCTATTTTATTTTTTTTATTTATATGATTTTTTTTTTCCATCTCTTTTTCCCCTCTTAAGAGGATGGGGAATTCCCCATAGAAGGAAAGGAATCAAGATAGGTTGTACCTTGAGATACAATGAGAACCCACATAAAGAAAGAGAGGTAGCATATGGTTCACCTAAACTTATCTTCAAATCTCTTGTACAACCACGATAAAATAATAAAGAAATCATCTATGTATAAAATCACGGTAGGTTTTACAAAATTACGATAATACTATAATTTGTAGTTTTACAAAATGACAGTGATTTATTGTGATTTTTTTAAAACTCAATGTGAATTTTCACATTTATTTAAATTTGTATAATTAAAATAGATAAATAATATTTCTCACACTCGATGTTGAGAATAAACTTCTTAGAAATTATCAACAGTTAAACCAGTATTAAATTTATAATTCTGTAATTTGAATCTTCAACAAAACTAATTTAATGAAAATCAATCTCTAAATCTCTACCATTGAACTTAATTTAAACGTTGGATGGATTGACTATTGAGTTAGAGACAATACAATTTCCATAAATAAACAATTAAATTATTTCACAAGAACTATGAGTTTGATGAATAAACTTAATCTATTTGTTTTAGATTTGACAAAATTGTTTTTAAATGCTCATATATATCAACTCAATTGCTCAATGAATTAACGAAGATTAGTTCTAATCAACTATCTATATCTCTCACTATTTATGTTTTTATTTTATTTTTTAAGACAAAATAATCAAGTGTTTGCGTGCATTCAACGTCAACTCAAACATATAGCAATCCATATCTTATAATTTACACTCTAAAACAAATATATTTTTTTATTAAAAATAAACCGTCAAATAAATAAATAAATAAAATGGTATTGTATTAGTCAAACTTTAAAAGATATTCAAAGTAAACTTAGGTTTAGTCATTGTGTGCATTGTACCCAAATTTTTGGTTGCAATTCACTTACACATATGTCTTGATTTAATGTTTGTTTTAGATCTACAAATATCTTCACCCGACCCAAATTGTAGTGAATTCATATTCTTCCGTAGCTAAAGAATCACATTGATCTTTATTAATATGTTAAATTAAGCCAATGCAAACAAATGGGAAATTAAAGAAAATGAAAATTGTTTATAAAGTAACGAGACAAGATTAGAATTAGCCCACAGAAAAAGGGATATCGAAGAAAATACTAATTAATAGGCCTTCTATAAGACCCCACCCCACTACTCCTACTTGGTATTTCTTCTATTCATGGCAATACCCCATGAAAGGAAGGTTGCACACTTACTCATAATTCAAGAAATTAAAGCATCTCACACTCACTTTTACTTTCTTTCACTTGAGATTCCCATCAAAATGACATTCAATATTTTATTTACACAACTTTTGGTGGCATCCTGATTTATTGCCATTGTCAGCGCATATGCTTACGTATGATATTAATACAGAGAAGTCAAACTTTAATGCATCTAGTAAGTAATTTCAGATACTCTCTAAAGCCTTATCACTATTATACTATAACTATAATGTCCATGCTTCTCAAATTCACCTATCAACCATTTTATCACATCAATTGGTTTCTATATTTTATTTTATTTTCATATACACTTTATAATGTGAGCACATAACAATTATTTATTTATATAAATTTATAAATAATTATATTTAATAATTTGACGATTGTGATTAATTTATATTGTCAAATTTTTATATTAAAATTGTATATAAATTAAATTTATATATATTTTAAACTTCAAATTTTGTTTGAAATGGTAGTGATTGAGTAGTTTGATATCTAAAATTAACTAAATTGAAAATGATATATAAACCAATTATTTACTATTTCACATTATAAACACATAATTGAAATTAATAATTATTTATTACATTAATTTTGTACGACATTAAAACATAAATTAACACACATAAAAGAACAAATATGTTCAAAGATTTTTAATTTTGTAAATCACTTAATAAAATTTTGTTAATCTAAACAAAGAAAACTGTTTGAAAACCTACATTTTTTATATTGTATAGATTACATTTACTTGTATCAAATACATTTTTCTTAACTGGTTAAACATAAATTCGAATGGGATATTATAAGACGGGCTTAGTGATTAAAGTAAAAAATTCAATAGTAGAGTAATTAAAAAGTTTGCATATTCGATTTCTACCCAAAAAAAGATATTAATTATTAAAACTAATGTTGAAAAAAAAACATTGATTCCCAAATACACTTCAAAAAGGTGAGAGTAATAATAAATAACAATTGTCCTTTCTTTAATAAAAAGCAACGATTGTCCTTTCTGCAAAAGCATGATTTGACTGGAACTGGACCATACATGTTGCATTAGTACATAATAATATTTTTTTGACAACACATTAGTACATAATATTATTAATTATTAATTATTAATTTGGACCACGTGATTGTTCTCATTAAATCTAGTCTTGTTGCGTAAGTGGCGATAAGAAATGTCTTTAATAAAGCTTGTTTCGAATCTTGAATTGATGTTTTTTTTTTTGCATTCTTTGTGTGTGGTGGTTATAGTACATAGTAATAATAAACAATAGAAGTTGAGTACAAAAGCTTGATTGAGCCATTGAGGCAGAAAAAAGCACACGTGTTTTTCTTTGGGTCCGTAGCTATTGATGATAGATTTAGTTGAGACATTAACGAGCCAGATTAACAAAGACAACCTTCTTTTGGATAGAGATAATTATTACATTAGTATTTATTTTTCATTATAATGATTTTTTAACTTTTTTTAACTCTTTCAATTCACATTTCAATTAGTTTTTTTTTAATAGATAAAAAGACTAGTGCAGTACAAAAATATCATTTGTGAATAATTCACATTCTAACTATGTCAAGTATTCACATAGAGATAAATATTACATTAGTATCTTTTTTTCTTCCTTTTTTATGATTTTGAAATTTTTTTTAACTCTTTCAATCACAGTTCAAATTAGTTTTTTTTAATAGATAAAATGACTAGTGCAATACAACAATATCATTTTGAATACTTGATAATAGTAATAATAATAATAAATCTCTATACACCAGTATTTAGTATTTACAGATATTGCAACAAATAGTCAATCATAATAACTTGAACAAATGCACGCCGCATAAGTCATAAGTATGAAGGTGATTAGGTGAATTAGAAGAATAGTTTACTATCATTAGTGTTTTTCTAATATTGAGCAGAAGCTTTAGAAAATATCCAAGTAATGCAATTTTCTACCAATCAGAGTCAAAGTTTAGATGTATGTATCACAAAAGTTTTCATAACAAAAGAATCCATATGTTCGGAAAATGAATAATATGGTCTCATCTTAAGCTCATACTTTTTAGAGATTTAACATAGTTCAAACATAATGTCAATGTTCTAAAGACCAATAATAAAACAACTACTATGTACATATTAGTGTAAAAACATAATGTAAAGACCAAACATTTGCAATTTCATTCATCACACAAAAAACCACTATTTTATCTACACTGTCAATTAGCCACTACCAAGAAATGACAATGGACAACAAGCTGTTGGACTCATTGAAAGTAGATATATGATCAGGTTGCAACTGTTAGAGAAAATTCTCTATCTCCTCGCATATCGGCTTCGATAACTTGCCCTTAGAGGTGTTGCACAGCGATCCTTCCATAAATTAACTGAAGGGTCAGAACCAGAACTGCTTGTGCTATTATCTCCATTTAGAAAAGTTGTACTTATGTTATGAGACATACAATCATCCATTGCGAGTCTCTTCGAATTCTGCGAAGTACACCTATAAGCTTTGAGTTTAGCCTTGGTTGATTCTGTTAAATTCATGTAGCTAGGTTGATGAACATCTTTTTCCTCTGTTGCTTCCACTATAACAGTGTTAGTGGATGGCATAGATGGAGATCCAGATGTGAATGAAGTCGATAAAAGGCTATCATCATTCATGTATTCGGAGCTCATTGTCGAAAATGATGGAGTTTGATGACTTGTTTTAAGAGCTGAAATCCTAGTTGTCACACCATTCCTTCTTGATTGAAAAGGAGGAGGAACAAGTTCTTCACTCTTCCTTGAGTTTGACATTGGACTCTCCCATGGTTTGGTTGTTGCCATCCACCGTTCTAACAAGCTATTTCCTAAGCTCTTGTTGTCAAGGTTGCAATTCTTGAGAAGAGTTGCTGCTTTTGAGTTTGGACTAGCACTCATTCTTGACTGCTATATTGAAACAAAATTAAATGAATTTGGTAATAACTTTAACCATTAAATCTTACCAATGAAATAAATTAGTGTATATATTATCAGATCATGCTTCTAAATTGCAGTCTGCATAATAGTTTAGAGGTTCTTGTAACTGCAATTGCGGTCGCTATTGGCTATATTTGCCTGCATTTTATGGCAATATACAAATTTGCAGCATAGTCGCAACTCCAACTACAATTTAAAATCATGTATAAGATCCTCTCAACTTCATTACCTGTGTGGATAGAGAGTATGCCAATGCCCTATCTCTCTTGATGGCTCCTTCTTGCCTGATTCTTAGCTTTGCTTTTACTTCATCTACAGTTCCAGGAATTTCACACCATCCTTGCTGATAATAACATAACAAAATTTACATTATGTTAGCATATATATACCTTTGTAACTCAAAATAAACAGAATCAGATTATAGAGAATTATAGAGAACTATCTTGAATCAAATTATAGAGAACTTATTATTATGTATGATACCTCTACAAGCTTAACAGAATCAGCTTGGTTACGATGGTCATCCAATAACTTCTGCACCGCTTTCCCTTCTGGAGAGTTCCTCACATTCCTAGCCCTTACACGTGCTTGAACTCTAACAAGAGCCTGCATGCACCTTAGAGTAACAGCTGCTTGTTTTCTCACTTGTCGGCCTCGAAATATTGCTTGCAGCCTCACTACGGCCCTCAATGCCCTTAAAGCTCTTCTAGCCTGCAATGTATATTAAACAGAATAGGAGATTAATAAAGTGAAGAGCATCAGCGTAGAAAAAACTAATCACAAGCGGTATAGGCCTAATGTACTGATCAAATCCTCGTAAAGCAATGAAAAAAAAAAGTGCTGATATTTCTGCAATAAATCCTCACACAGGCAGCACAGCAACTAGAGCATTTTAGAAAACTCAAAAATTTCTTAGTATGTATGCATTATATTAGTAAGCACAATAACCATTGACCATACAGAAGAACCTAACTACCTAAGTCATTCACCCCTTCCACAAAACAAAAAAATAAAAAGGAGAAAAGTTTGCATGTCTTAAGGAGGAAAGACTAAAAAATTGAAAAATCAACTTCACTTTGGCTGAGATATGAGCTGATTTCAAATTTCAAATTTCAAATTTAGATCTATTAGTGGATCTTGGAAAAATTCATTAAAAAAAAAAAGGAAAAACAAATTATAGGTGATGAGATTAGTTCTAAGATTAGGAGGTCATGTTAGAACAGCAGATCTGATTCTAAGGATAGATCAGATAAATAAAAAGCTCACAAATACACAAGTAACTGATCACTTCGGTCAATAATGCCTAAATTTCCCAAAAGTAGTGTGACTACAACCGAATTTTCGACCATTCCATTTTAGGGTTACAGATTACAACTTGAGATTAAATCCTAGTTTAAAAAATTAGACCTAAATGTATGAGCCATACTCATACTCAACGCGTCCTAACTCCTAATCCTAAATTGGACTTCAAATTTCAAATTCCTATAATTTGGAAGGACATTTGATTTCAACCTAAGTACTAATTAACAATTTGGTGCTTGAAACTTAGATTAAATGTAGTAAACAATCCAAAATACTATAAAATAGTAACTCATAAATGATAGTAACAAGCTTAAAACTAAATTACCATAATAAAGTTGTCTAGAAGAGTTAATTACCAAAAAGGCTCGAAACAAAGCTTGAATTCTTATAGCAGCCCATTCC
>NC_021160.2:52455968-52470498 GCF_000331145.2 Cicer arietinum
TTCCTGCTTGATGAGGATAAAATCTCTGGGTTGAGCTCGAATGACCACAGCTTTTGCAGCAGTAAGGGAAGAATCACAAACAGAATCATCACCAACACTCTTCATCATTGAAGATCCTTCTGAAGATGTTTTCCATAGCTTCCACTTCTTCTTAATAGTGTTATTACTCTTGTTATCTCCACCACTAAACTTCTCCTAAACAAACATTAACAAATTAATTAACACTAAGTAGCTAGAGATTAAATATAAAAAAAGGGAGAAAAAAAGGTTAGTTTACTTGAGGAGTTGTAGAGGACTTTTTATGAGAAAGAAGTGATTTAAACCATTTTCCAGAAGCACCCATTGAAGGAAAGATAGAATATTTGGATTTTTGTATGATAAGATGAAAGAGTTTAGAAAGTTGGGAACGTTATATGTTGTGTTGTAAGCAAAATTTTGAATTTTGAATTTTGTTTTTGTTAAGAAAAAGACCTTGAGCCTACCGTAACGGTAACTGAATAAGTCAACATCATAACTCAACTTTCAACTTTCGCTTTTTTTCTTCTTTCATTCAAATCCCACCCGCTCCGAGTTGACTCACTATTCTTATTATTTATTTGGTTTAAGAAACGGTGCCGTTCTAACAGGCACGTATTTATTGGATCCTTTACACGGCCCGAGTACTACAAAGCCCATTAGAGACGAGCCCAATAGAGTCATCACTCAGTACATTAAATTATTTGAATAGCAAAAAAATATCCCCCAAATAACTGTTTGATTCATAATATGGTATATATTCTATTTTTCTTTTTATATTTAATCATTGAAAATTTATTTGAATTACATCAGAAGTAAACACATGTGGTGGTGAAAAAAAAAAGAATACAGTATTTCTTTAAATAAACTTTAATTGAACTTTTGTTCACCTATTTTAATGTTTAAACAATTTTCACGAGGTATAAGGCAAGAATTTGATTGTATTATACTAGGGCATCCTTCTAATTAGTTAACGTTGAAATAATAAATGAACACAACTAAAAGTCTCATAACTAGTTTTGCAATTTTTCTATTTTTTGTGCAAACAATTAAATATGGATTGCTTATATCTTAGTTTTAATGCATTCAGACGATTAATATCGTAGAATCATTTAATTATGATTGTACGGTTCTGATTTTAAATTTATTTATCTACCGAATTTAAAATTTAAACTGTTTATATTGTTGATATAATGACTTTGAGCTACTAATTGCATGAATACATTGATAAAATATTCATTCAAATTACAACCACACAAAGAAAAAATAATTGGAGAATAAGAGAGGTGAAAAAATATTTTATTTTCATATTTAATATGTAACTTCGACTTACTACATAAGAATATAAGAATATATGATTGATCATCCCCACAAAAATATTGGACAAGCAACTATGCATTTTAAGGGGGAGGAAAAAGAATGTCTCAGCACAAGCTAACAAATACAACACAAATAATTAAAAAGAATGGCCAAGGAAAAAAAACCCAAATGAATAAAATAAATATTGGGTTTTGTCCTTTATGACCTTTATCATCCTATATTTTGTACTAATATATATTCCAAATGTTTATACTAAAACTAAAAGCAATTGAACTAAAAATGTTCAATTGTTGATTCTTGGTGATGATGGATTGAGCTGTTCAAGTGCTTTGGTACTCTCTCACATAACCAATCCTAGGACCAACTCCTGTAGTCCATTGGCATTGGCATTGGCATTGGCATTGTCATCACAAGAACTCACATCATCTTCTATGTAATCAAAGGAAAGAAGCTCTTCATCCACAGGTTTATAATGAGGTGGAATATCATCATCAACTGGATGTCTCTGCATGAGGCAACAATATCAAAAAGTTCAAGTTTCAACTTCTTCAAGTCTAAAGCAAAATTTCGATTCGAGATATTTCTTGAAGTTAAACGTATGAAAATAATTTCTTTTTATAATTCATTGTGTTAATTGATAAGGAAGTGCAATATCATCATCAATCACATATTTCTACATGAGAAAACAACATGATGAAAAGGGTTTTAAATTCAACTAGACCGACCCAACACTTATTCAGGTCTAAAACAAAATTTTGAACCGAGACATTTTTTGAAGTTAAAAATGTTGTGAAAATAATTTTTTTTATAATTGATTATGTTAATTGATATTGCATATTATGAGGGCCAATTTTGCAAATTTAAGAGGGTTTGAAATTCACCTTTACATTTGTCATATCCACATTATGTTCCTCTAAGAAGTGAATGAATTCCATAAGATTCTTCTCTGTTGGACGATAATGACCACTATAAGGCCATATAACCTGAATAAAATGTAAATGAAATTTATATGCACTTTTTTGTTTAGATTTAAAAGAAGTATGTGTATGGAAAAGATGTAGTATACATGAAGTACTCCATTGTGAGCAACCAATCTTCCAGAAGCAATGGTAGGAGCACCAGCTAGGAAACTAGAGTGTTGAAATTTGCCTTTCTCCTTTTGTCCAACATACAAAACTCTGGTTGTACTAAGAACAAAAATCCACTTAGATCCCTCAGTTGTGTGTACAAGGTTCTTGCTTTGTTTATAAACAAGCTTTCCTCCTTCCACAATCACTTCATATGCTTCCCTCTCTATCTACAAATTGCAAGCATCAAAGTTGAAGTAGTACAACATAAAAAATACTAGTAAGAATTTTACAAACAAATTCTCAATGCAATGTGGTGAGTGAAATAACTTACAGGTCCAAGATACTTTATGCATTGGCTCTGCAGTTTCTTTCTTAAGCATTTGGCAAGATCTACTCTTTTGCCATCTCCAATATCCAACCTTAATTCATATCACAAAAATACATTCAGAAATTAAAAAATTCTATTAGAATTCATGCTATAACGATTGGTTGATTAATATTTACCAGTAGAAAAAGGGCTGAGAACTTTTGCATTTAAACCAGACATCATAATAGAAATGCAGGTTGTGTCCATAACGATGTCGAGGATCAATCTGCAACGTTTAAGAAAACCTTAGCCAAAGTTAGTTTGATTTCTTGGATTCCAAGAAAACATATGATAAAACAATGAAAATTATTATCTTTGAAAAATTAATTTAAAACACTTATATTAAGTCAAGATGTAGAAGTATGAGCTCACAGCTTCAAGCCAGTGTCTTCGAGCTAATCTTTGTGACTTATCATCTTTGGACAATCCTCTTCCCATCTACCAACCAAACAAAAAAGAGCATATTCATTACCATTCAAAAAAGCCTCAAACAAATTCATCCAAAAAAGACTAATATGATCCTAAACATTGAACAAATATGATTAAAAGAAGACTAATATGGATTAACTTATTTGATCCAATCTACTTGTGAAACTATTTATGAGAACTTATAAAACCAGCTTATGACATGCTCGTACGTTGTTTCTCTTAAGGGTGACATATAAAAATAGCTTGTAGCTTATATGAAAATAATTTGACTTTATTTTATCTTGTCATTGAAATAAATTGTCAATGAAATAAACGCTTAATCAAGCTGTTAATCCAAACATGGCCTAAACAATGAAGCAAAGCACATAAAAAGATACCCTTTTAGTCAAATTCAAAAAAAGTTTAAAGTTTTGTAGCTTATATATAACATTAAAGGGTACCTTAGCAGCTATTGTTCTTGCTGTTGCCCATTCTGAAATAGCTGTTTCTGATTTATCAGAATCAGAATCAAAATGTGACATCAAGCACCTACGAAAAGCAGAAGAGTCTGAATCCCTCCACCTGGAAATTCAGTGAAGAAACACTTATGAATCCATTTTCAAAAGTACACTAATTATAATCACACATATAAAGTTGATAAAAATGGAGACTAACCATGTCTCCTCACAAACAACTGCTAAATCTACTAAATATCTTCTAATTCTGTAACTCTTGTAAACTTTTTGAAGCTTTGTTGCAGCTAAATCGCGGTCAGAATCAGCTTCTGGTTTTCTTGGTAACAAAACAGTGTGATTTTGTTGTTTATCTAATAATAACAAGTCTTCATGATCTTCTGTATCAGAAACTAGACATTTGCATGAGAAAATCTGCTTTCTCTTCAAGCCTTGATCAGTAGTAGTAACATTACCTAAATTTTCATGCTTATAAAAAGTATTGAAATTGATGTCTTTGTTGAAGTTCATTGTGATATCTCCTTCATTGATTATTGCTAACATTTCCATATTAATTCCTACATAAGAATTAGGAACATTGTGGGTGCCAATTAATATGGTTTCTTTTGAATATAAAATTTTATGACTTGCAAAGCAAGTTCAATAAATTGAGTTATTTAGAATAGAATAACAAAAATTAATTGAAAATATATATGATGTTGTGACTTGCTGAACCCACGAGGGGTTGAATTCAAGGGGTTCAAATATTCACACATTATTATAAATGCATCTCAGGGAATATTGGAAAAACCGAAGAAAGATAGTTAATAAAAAATACACTCCTTTGCTTATAATCTTAAGATTAATTTGTTTCAATATAAAAATATAAATATGATATAAGATGACATTCATCAGACCATCCACTATTTATATTAGGCTAAGTGATTAAAGTGTAAAATAAAGAAGAAAAAAAAAATCACTCTTTTTTTTAACTAGAAAAATCACAGGGTTATTATTTCAACAAAATTATTTTTTAATCTAACTCTAACTTTCGATAGCGTAAAATATACTAATATATTATCAAATCTTAATTTTCGATAATGTATTTAAGGATCAATGAATATTCACCATTTAATTATAACAGATTTTATTATTTGACCATACTATTTTTGGACTTCTGAAATGGGTAATAGCATAGGAAAGCCCAATATAAGTGGATTGTTTTCTCCTTACCGCAAAATTGTTTGGTAAGGCTCATTTGGTTTGAAAAAATATATTAAATTTTCATTAAAATGTAAAATAATATTTTTATTTTATTTCCTTTCTTTTATATATTTTTTTTAAAATAATATAAAATACAAATAAAGTGACACTTATATAATTACTAGGAAAAATAAATGAATAAAAGCTTGAACCAATGAAAATCTAAATTTAGTCATTGCTACAACAATATATTTTAATGAAAATGACTTAGAGATAGATTTTGCTACAATCACAATTAATTATGAAATGTGACCCTAATAAGAACATTATAGTTATAGAAATGAAACTCTATAATTTTAAAAAACACTATAGTATTATTGCAGTCAAAAACTAAACTGCAGCTTGCATAGTTACATACTTACATGTGTTTTATAAAAAGAAATGTTTTTTTTTTTTTTTTTATCGAAAATGCGTGTATTGTGTAAAATAACTAAAATGCAAAAATAGTTTCGGTATTTAATTATTATTTAGAATAAATAATCTCTAAGAAACAGATAAATTGATTAATATATTTACCTTTATAGCCCTTAGCTTGATGACGTGAAGGAGTAGATTTGAGAGTTTAAACTGTGAAATCAAGGTGCCAAATATGTATTAATGTGTGAAAGAAAATAAAATTAAGCCGTAGTATAGGCAATTAATTCCAAGAAAAGTTCATAGTACTCAATAATAAACATCAAAATGTTTTGTCCAATATTAATTTGTTCCTTCAATTGTTTAATTTTGGTGAATAAATGGTATTAATAAGTAGTAGTGTAGTACTAGTATATATGGTATGACAGCAGAGGAAACTAGTAACAACTTCTATTAAATAAATAAATAAATAAATAAATAAATGTCACCAAATTAATAAATATATATCACCAAATGAAGCACTCTGTCTTTACCGAATCTCCTCAGGTAGTAAATATTTATAATGCCAAAAGAGTTAGTGTTTGGCAAATTGCATTATCAACAAATGTGTTTATTTCATACTAAGTGGTTCCAAGTTTTACTTTACTTACTAATTAAGCTTAGATTCACTAGGAATTACCACAAGTTAATTAAAATATAATGATAAGTTGACCAAAATTGGCTCTTGCTTTTTACAACTGGCCACAAGTAACATCAATTGGTGACCCCTGCATGCTGGAATATATGTGATTGTGATTAAGATTAATTAATCACAATGTCTCTTGCTTGTTAGAAATAGCCACAGGTGACACATTAATAGGTGACCCCATGCATGGTGTAATATTTGTGATAAACTAATCTAACACGCTTGCATAAATCATTGGTAATTTAATTGATGTCACATATGAAGGAATAATAATATAAGGATTAATTAGTAGTGGTAATTTAATTGATGTCACATATTAAGGAATAATAATATAAGGATTAATTAGTACTATCTCAACTTCTTTTTCATTGGTTGGTGCAGAGTAATTAGGAGGATTAGACCAATGGCTGAAAATAAATAAATTAATAGAGGATGCCTAATTATCTTAGGTAATTTTAGTAAATTTAATATAACTGCTCCAATTATTTTCATAAGTATTGCAAATGTATTAGTGTTGCTGTTTGTATGTGAGGTTGTGCATAGGTTACCACAGTGACTTTCTAATTCAAAAAGAGTATTCCCCATCATCAAAGTAAATTTGTGTTTTGTTTGCAAGAATGGGGTACAGGACCACAGTATTTTAGTAAAATTATATAAAAATATTATCAAATTTATTTTTCAAATATTTTAAAATATAAAACTATTCATTAATATGTAAGCGATTTTGTATGATATTTCTTTTTCAATTGATGACAAAGTCCTATTGAAAAATATAATGACAAAGTCCTATTTCGATTCTGTAACTATTCAATTGATTTTATATTTGTTGAAATAATATTTATTCTATATAAATTTTATTAATTTTATTTTTAAAAATAATAAAATAGAAAACTTTTTTATTAAATAAAAATAATTTGAAGCTATATGACATTTGTCTCGATTGCCTTACCTTAGGTCGACCCTGATGAGATAATTAATTTCATCCGTACAAATTGATGTAGCTAAATATCACTGGAAGGAGGGTTGAATATGAATTTTGCTGTTAAAAATAATTTTCTAGTGTTTTAAAAACTATCCTCTCGCTGAGGATGGCAAACCCGAAGATGGGTTTTTCAAATCGTCAGATCTGAGTTGAGCAAAAGAGTGAGAGAGAAATATGAGAATGACACACACAATTTTTATACTGGTTCACCCAATGAAGGCTACGTCCAGTCCTCACACTCTTGTGATATTTCACTAATGTTCAAATAGATCAACCCCTCACTGAGGATGATTACAAATTTGTGTATTCTTTATCTTCACCAAGCTTACAATCAATTTTTAAATATTTCCAAGTGTATCTCACGTGGAAATTACAAAGTGATATGAGAGTGATTGATTCTAATTACTTTCTCAAAGGATTTACAAAGATCTAGTGTAGGATTAAAGATAGTATGAAGTGAGGATGAGCATTGCTCTTGATAGCTTTAAGATGCTTGATCTTTTTGTGCAATTGTGTTGTGTGTTTGATGATGAAAAGCTTGCTGCCTTTTATAGAAGTCCAAGCTCTTTGATGACCGTTGGAATTCATTACAACAGATCCAATGTTTTTCATCATAATTACAGAACTGTCATCCATCTAGTTCTTGGACTGGCAGAGGCCATCATCGCGCATGCAGATCAGCTTCCTTGAAACTTGATCTTGAGATGTTCTTGTCTATTCTCTTTCATCAAAGAGTGCAAGGCTGTTTCTTTGACCATGTGAGCTACAACCTTTTCAAAAACTTTAAGGACTAGGTTGATTTCAACTTTTGAGGGCGATGTTGACAAGAGAGAGAGCCACCCTCTTTCATAGGTCTGTCATCCTCCAGTCCGAGGATCAGATCTGCTTTCACATGTGATCTTCCATTTTTGGCTTGTTTGCTGTTGCTTTTCTTTAACTTGACTTCTTCATGTATTCATTCGTGCAAGCACAATAAATGGTCTGATTTTAGCCTTTGCACATGCTTGATGGATTGCTTTCAACTTTACTGAACTATCATCAGCCTAGTCTGTCATCCTCTAGACTTAGATCTGGCTATTTTCATCCTTTTTCTTTGGTCTTCTAACTTCTTTATTTCAAACACTTTATTTATTCATTGTTTTGGTATTGTTGTGCATTTCTTTAATGAATAAAAGCATTTATTCTGGTGATGACACATATTGTGCAGATTTGAAGATTCATCAGCTCGCGAGGCCATCCTCGCCGTTTTCCATCCTCAGCATTTTTCATCCTCAGATTTGAATCAGATTTTTCTTCTTTTTGCCTTAATGATTAATAATCTATTTTCTTATATGAATACACTTAAAAGCACATATTGGTCATTAACCATAATCATAATCTCTTAAGTAATTTTGTTATCATTAAAATCATTTGAGAAATTTTGTCTCAACACAAATAAAATTATATTTACCAAAATATCATCAGGAATATGACTTCCATTTTATATTAAAAATTTAAGGGTCTTTATGGTTTTGATTTCATTTTAAATTTCCAAGTGTAATTATAATTATTTCACTTTGTTTCTGTTTTCAAAATTTTGAACAAAACTTATTTTTCTGTTTTATACAGAACTTTGAAAATAGAAATACATTACAAATAAAATAATATTCTTGTAATTAAAATTGAATTATTGAGTTGATTTCTCAAATGTCTAACTTTCCTACATCAAATTTAAACAAAACTAACCTAATCAAGAATAGAGTAGATTGAGTTCTCAACTTAAAAAAAAAAAAAAAAAAAGGTTTTTTTATTTTTTTTTTATTTTTTATTTTTTTAAATTATAATTAAATAAAAATATATTTTTAATATTTGAACATCTTAAAAATAATAAAATTATAACATATCATTTAATATTTAAAATATATCCTTGAATACAACAAAATATACAAAACAATTGAAACTACTAAATTCATAACAAATATTCGATTAGAATCCCACAACTATAAATCATATCAAGAATACATCAATAGTGTAAAAAATAATAAGAAAAAAAAATACATCCGAATTAGTAGTCCAACACTAAATTATAACAACAATATGTTAATAGTAAAAACATAATAAGATAAAAGATATATCACGTCATACATAGATTTAAAATATCAAATTCACTATACCTAAACGTTGGGTGGAAAAAATTTCCACCTTGATATAATAGTTATCATATTTTGTCGCATTAATTAATGTTTTTTTAGAATATCTTCATTGACAAAATTTTAGAAACCAATTTTGGGTTGGCTTCCTCTGTCTAGTTTATATTTTCACCTTTTCCTATTTTAAATAATTATCATATTAGAATATTTATTTATATTTTTATTAATATAATTTTATTTATTCAATTTTATTTCGTTTAACTATTCTACTAACTTTAATTAATAAGAGTGTCTTTATAAATGATACTATCTCCATCTTTAAATATAAAATATCTTTAATCAAATTGCATTAATTTAAAAAGTAAATTATAATATTAAATTTATTAAGAATTGATATTATTTTTTTAAATTTACTCTTAAAAAAGAGAGAATTAGTTAACCTTTCAAAAAAGAATCTTATAAAGATAGGCAAATAAAAATATCAAGAAAATATTGTATTTAAAAACATAGATACCGTTAATTTTATCATTAAACTTAACTCAATTAATTATATTTTTAATAACCACACACTCAGTTATAAAAATAAAAAAAAACCACACACAATTAAAATGTGACGTTTAATAGAAGTCTGGATATATAGGTAGGGAAGTTGATAGGGATATGCTACGTAGTACGTACATAAACTATGCGTCTTTTATGTATTATACTCTTTTACAATAATATATTTTTAATAGAATTATATTTTGATAATTTTTATATATTATTATAATTTATATTGTATTAATTATTATAAATATTGTTTTTCAGTGTAAACTCATTTTGTATTTGAAAAATATTGTGAGATTCAATTTAATTAAAAAATAAAATAAATCAACACAAGGAATTAGTCCTTACCCTATTTTCTGTCAAAAAAATTAGTTTTAAAAGAAACAATAAGATTTTTAACAATACTAATAATTAAAAGGGATAATTTGATCTTTATAATAATAAAAAAAAACATAAAATTTATTATGTATTAGAGCTTGTCAATTAATGCAGTTTTTTTAATTCAATTTTTAATTATTGTTTAAGTTCATTTTATTAATACATTATAATGATTTACTCATGCCTTCTTTCACTTATTCACTTGGTTATCTTAAATGAAATATTGGCTCATACTAAGTTCATTTTAAGATAAATTAATAATTGTTAAGTAGCATTTGATCTTTAATCAAGTGAATGATGTATTGCTTATTTAAAATTGTTCATTCGAGAAAATGTACAATTAATTGAAGAATGAATTAACTAAAGACTTGTTTGATTCACATATCAAAAACTCTATTTTAGTATTTTAAAATTTAAAAATAAAAAAACTTGTTTGAATTACTTATTTTTATAAACTATTTTGTAAAACTATTTTTAATATTATACTTTTTAAAACTAAAAAAGCAAAACAGATAAATGATGTTTTAGGCTTTGTTTGATTGTATTTTACTTTTTAGATTTTGAAAACTATTTTATAAATAAATTTTAGAAAATTGTTTTTAAAAATATAATTTTAAAAAAAAATCTATTTGACGATTCTAATTTTTAAAACAGTTTTTGACTAGAGTTAAAAAAACTGAAAAATAAAAAGTAAAACATCATTTATCTCTTTTGCTTTTTTAGTTTTAAAAAATATAATATTAAAAATAGTTTTACAAAACAGTTTTTAAAAATAAGTAATTCAAACAAATTTTTTAGTTTTTAAATTTTAAAATACTAAAATAGAGTTTTTGAGATTTTTTTAACTCTCTAGTCAAAAACTATTTTAAAAATTGAAGTTGTCAAACATATTTTTTTTTTAAATTATATTTTTAAAAATAATTTTCTAAAATTTGTTTATAAAATAGTTTTCAAAAAAACTAAAAAGTAAAATATATACAATCAAACAAAGCCCTAAAATTTTATTTTTCTGTTTTAGTGGCTTAATTGTTTTTTTTAAGTGGTTCAAGGAAACATTAAGTTTACTAAATTATTTTCTCATTAGCTAAAGAATATGTTTATTTTTCTTGAAAATCTAAATTAAATCTAATAGTCTTAAGATTTTAGGCAACTACACTAACGTAGGCTTACAGTCCTATATGTAATTTTAAAATGTTAAAATAAATAAATTTGTTCTAATTTATTTCTCAAATTATCATATTTATCCTTTTTCTAGAAGTATAAAATAAAAATAACATAAAAACCCAAATTATTTACTAGAATATACAAAAAGGAAAATAAAATATACTATGTGGTGGTTTTCATGTTGATTGGGTTGTTCCTAATAAATAGCAACACTGTTATTATGAACTCCAAATGTCTGCAATTTTTAATCGCCACTATTTATTAGTAAAATTGTTATTTTATGTCGGGTAAAATTTAGATTTGTTTGTTTAAGATTTAAAAAAAAATGATTTTTATAATATTTTATATTTTTGTTATAATTAAAAAAAAACTTTAAAAATAAATAAATTGATTTAAATAATTTATCTTAAAATATGATTTAAGTATTTCATCTATTTTCTATAATTTTTTTTTTTATAATAAAATTTCAAAAAATAATTAAAATAAAAAATTATTTTGAAAAGCTTTTCATAAAAATTATTTTTAAAAGATACATTTAAAAAAATAATTTTTATAATCTTAAAATCTTTAAAAATAAATATCTAAATTATTAAATATCAATTTTTATTTAAGTAGTAACAAATGAATTTAAAAAACTTATACTATTTTTAAATAAATTTTCATAAAAATTATTTTTAAAAACATAAAATAAAAATTGTGTTTTTAAAATCTTAAACACACGGACCCTTTATCGTTGTGAATAGCGGATTTCCTACTACCCGTTATTTAATATTTACTGAAAAATAAAATTAATTTTAATAATTGTGACAGTTCAAACTGCTGTAATATTCATATTTTAACCGCCACTTTTAAACAATATTTTTTATTGTGTGAATCCATACTCTCTATTTGATGTATTTTCAAAGAATTATGAACAAAAGGAAAATAGTTTATTGACACTCATCCACTTTATTGACATTTAAAAGAGAAATTAAAAAGAAAATAATGTGATGAATGGTGTGATAAAAAGATATAAAAAATAATATATAAATGACAACAACAAAAATTAAAAGTTTACATAGCAACTAATATTTAAAGTATAAACTAACTTTAATTTAGAAGTATTTAAAAAATTGATGAGTAGAAAGATGTGAACATGAATGATTTCACAATCTGTTGTAGCCTTGTTTTGGTGAATCAATATTTTGGTATTTGTTGGGAATGAAATGCATGTAATATAGGTGCACCTGTTTGCCTATATGCCTACCCTTTAACGTGACTAATGATGGATGACATAATATACTCTTACCATTTTGACTAACCTTTCTATAACACCTCCGAGGTTGTCATTACTTGTTTGTATCATTTTTATTAATAATGCTGCATATATTAACGCCCACTTTTTTATTCCTAAAAAAGCTCTGCAGATATACTACAAGAGACCACTTTAATTATATAATTAAATGGCTACTAAACTTTACGTATACTGAACTGAGTCAACCCTCTCTATTCAATTCTATGTTTACTAACTAAACTCGTCAATTAATTCAATTCGACGCTGATATATTTCTTCTTTGAGTGTGTGTGGGCCACGTTTGGATTATTTTACTTTGTAATGCTCCGTTTGAAGTTTTTGTATATATATATTTAAAATATAATAATAATAAAATTATTTTATTAAATTATTTATTTTAATTATTAATAATTTTTATTATTATTATTATTATTAAATAAAGTATAATGATATTTTAGATATTATAGTGTATATATAGTACTTTTTTTTAGTCTCATTTCGTGTTCACTTTAACAAAAAAAAATTGTCTCAATAAATATTATTATCAAATTTTAATATAATTTTAATTATTTTTTCCTATATTATCGTTCAATAGTTATTATGTGTACAACTTAAAAATATTATTGTAATTTATATTGACAATAATAAAAATCTTACCAATAACTAAGATAAATAATTTAATAAAATAATTTATTTTTTCTTTTAATTATTATATTTTTTATGTGTATAAAACTTTTAAAAGATATTTTAAAATAAAAGGAGTAATAATTAATAGATAGTATAGGAAAAAATAAGTAAAGTTGCATACTTTGAGATAATTTGTTTTTCTTAACATCTCCTAGAGAAAAAAAAAGTCATATCCCAATCCACTAGCAAACACAAGGAAAATACACCTAAGGGGAAATCAAAGGCTCGAATTTCTTTGAGTGCGCTTATGTAAAACCCCACTAATTAAGGTCTTCAAACATCTACTTATCCTTATCAATCTGTGATAATTTATTTAATTTTTTCATTTTATCTCGAGCAAAAAGTAGTTATACAAATTACACAATTTATTTCATCTCGTTTATATATATAGGCAAATAAAGAAAAAATAGAGTTTAAACTAAAAATAATAATTTATTATATATAGATTCAAATGTACGAGTTTAATTATTTTAAAGTTAGATACAGTGTCATTGTCTCTTAAAAATCTTAAAGTATTAATTTATTGTTATTCGCGTTCAACTAGTCTAGTCTAATTCTCCCCAACAATAAAAGATTTGGATTACGGTTAACTCAGGCTTACAAAATGATGTTATAAAGTGAATATCCACTCCACTTCAAAATATACATTTTCAGCGGAGTATTTTGAGCATTTCTCTCATGTTGTTGTGACTTTGAAAGGAAGCAGTGTAAAAGAGTCCTAAGATGGAGGATAATAAATAGAATGTAACTAGAAACTGCAACTCATTGAATGTGAGAATATAATGATCCAAATTAAATGGCATAAAAATGAATGGCCGAAAATGGATATTGGTAAGAAGAGTTATCTGTCCCCAAGCAACTCATAGAAACTTGACCCTATAGTATAGTAATAGTAACAGTAATTGACTACTAATAACAAACTCATTAATATACTCTCAGAAGCTGATGCTCTTTATTTGCTTTCCACTTCATAAAACTGACACTCTGCCACCAACCCATTCATTTTTTTGATTTCTTTCTTCCGAATATGGTAATGACAGTATCACTATAAGACAAAGGCTCTGCAGTCTAGGTGTCAAACTATCCACTACTTTAATATTTTTTTAATATTCATAAAATGTGTTATTGGGTGGGAGTAATAATTTTATATTGATATTATAAAATAAAAAATAATATAAAAGTAATAAATATATCAAATTACACAAAAAAAACTATATAGGATGAATATGTATATTTTTATGAGGTTGAAAATATCTGATATATATCAGGTAATTATAGGTGTTGCAGGCAGGTGTAGACTGAAAATGGGTGCTGTTATTCTGAGCACGTAGAGCAGCATATATAGCAGCACCCTTTTAGATTGATTTGAGAGAGAAAAAGAGTTAGGTTTGCTAGCTTGTATTGAAAGGTAAGCAATCCAAGGTTATAGGCTGAAAG
>NC_021160.2:52470640-52480470 GCF_000331145.2 Cicer arietinum
TGAAAGAGAGTTGAAAAACAGACTAGTCTTAGTAGTTGTCAAATGAATTAAGGTGAAACTTGTTGAAGTTGTTGTTCACTGTGTAGCATCACATTCACTTGTGTGTTTCTAAAGCAAAATCTCAAAGAGTCTGTTTTTTTGGAAATACAAGCTAGCTCATGATCTGGTAGCTATAGCCTCTTTTTATATACTCCTGAACTCAGCAATAATCATCACGCTTTGGCTCTTGTTGTGATTCTGAAGGGAAGGTTAATTTACAACATCATCATCACATTCATCATTTGTGCTACAAAAAATGAAGGGAATTAGAGTGTTCTGTTTTATGCTAGCTCTGCAATTAGTGAGTTTGGTCTCTCTAGCTAAAAGACCTTTTCCTCCAACTCATTATGCCATGTCCCATCCAGGTTAGTTAGTTAGTTAAAGTTAGTTAAAGTATATTTCAATTATGTGTTATAAACTTTAAAAGGGATGCACTTTTTTTTTTACTAATAAAGCTCAAAAGTTAGCAATTAATTATCACTAAATATTTTCAAACATGTATCCTATAAAATGACATTGCTTGCATATCTTTATTCTGTTTTGAACTTTTTCATCTTCCAAGTGAACATATTAGACTTTTTTTTAAAAAAAAGTGAACATAGTACTAGTACACTATTATTTATTTAATCATTTATTAATTAATATCTATGATTCATATATCAGGCCCAGAAGAAGCACCAGCACCACACCATACCATAGAGTCAAAAAAGGTATGTCTTTTAACATTATGTAAATTTGAAGCTGAATATGAGTTGTGCTTGTATTCAATGTATAGTATCCTAATTAACATATACTTACTATAAGTACTTGTGTTTTGTTGAAGGGTTATTATATGGCAAGAGAAATAAGTAAGGGAGAGAAAATGAAAGAAGCATATGATAGAGAAATAGAGATAAGCAGCAAGATAGGGTCAAGTCCACCAAGTTGTGAGCACAAGTGTTATGGATGCACACCATGTGAAGCCATTCAAGTGCCAAGCACTAGTAGCAGGAGAAGTCATTTGGGAATTCAGTATGCAAATTATGAGCCTGAGAGCTGGAAATGCAAATGTGGTCCTTCCTTCTATAGTCCATGATTCTATTTTAATTAATATTCTTCATGTTCATTACCCCATTGAATATATATAGTTAGCCCATCTCTTAATTAGGTTCATATAATATATATTAATTGTCTCCTTGTAAACATCTCAAAATTCAAAGGATTTAATTATTAATTTAGTCATTGTGAATTTGTGATTGCAATCAATGGCAATATATTGCCAGTTGAATTACTTATATGTAAACATTATTATGCTACAAAGCCTCGCAAATGTTACATTTATTTTGATTTCTAGTGTCGGCTATTTGTAATTTCTTTTTTCTTTTAAGAAAAAAAGAAGAGTTTAACTTGTATGCTCTAAAAATGTATGTGTATATATATATAATCAGGTTTTATCATTTAAATGTGTTGAATATTAGTATTTCTAAAATATTTGAGATTTAACCAAGAACTTGTGTCAAAACTCCAAAGTGCATGTAAACTTGTAGAGCCTCTGCAAACTCTGACTAGTTAACTCATTTACTTAATATTAAAATAACTTATATATATAATGTATATATAATATCATTAAAAGATGTTTTTTGGCCTGAAATAGTTAACTCTTAAGTTGGATATAACCAATTTCATACATTGGACTAAAACATAACCAATTTCATACATTGAACATAGTCCTAGACATACAATACAAATTCATTCAAATATTAACATCAGAAGGCCACAACACTTGGTATCTAGTCTAGAAGAATGTCTATATTTTTCCCCTTGATTTTAACCCGCCACGACATCTTCATCATCTTCTTCTTCTTCAAACTCCTCCTCTTCTTCCTCCTCGTCATCGTCATTGTTTTGCTCCTCCTCCTCGCCTTCATCAGTAACAATGAAGCCTCCTAGCGTCTCATCATCATCTTCTTCTTCCTCTTCTTCTTCAACAGTTTCATCAACACTAGCTGTTTTCTTTCTTTTAGAATTTCTACCAACTTTGACATCTCTACTAGGTTCTCTGTTGGCTCTAGACCGTGTGGAGTACCCAAGTTTCTTACCTTTCCCCGTCTTAGCTACAAGGTCCTTATCATCTTCACTATCACCAGTCCAGTTGTCATCCTCGTTGTCTTTAAATACTTTTCGCTTTCCCTTATTTTTCCTCGTCTCATCAAAATCATCATCATCCTCGCTTTCTTTGCTAGGCTCCTCAAGGAACCACTCCCAATTCTCCACATTCCGGATCATTCCCTTTGGATACTGGTCAAACTCGTGTCTCATCACAAGAAAACCAAACTCTGCATTTTCAAAACTACAGTATCTTCAAAAGTATTCAAGAAGTTATCACTGTGAATTATAAAAACGAACTTGTGCGTAAATGGTCACAAAAAACAACCATCAAATGAACAACTGTTAAACACAATTGAATTATACTGTCCTTGGAAGGTTACACAGGCACTTACAAGTTGTAACTGAATATATTTATCACAAATTATATTTTAAAAATGCACATTAAAAAATCTTGCTCTGTTAGAGTACAACATCCTTGACATGAATTCAACAAAGTAGCTCAACCCTAAACCCTAAACAGTCATTAACTTGAAAATCTATTTCTCTCTCAAGGAAAAACTGGCTTTTAAATGAGGTACAAAAGAAACCTAACCAGTAACCATTTCATTTCCATTTCAACCATCAGAAAATTTCACAGCACACTTTACCAGCACTCAAGTGCCCGACATAAAACACAAATCATTATGCAAAATAATACCATTAGACGTAATAATTCAAGTTAATACTCAACTGTAAGTGCAAGCAACCAAATTTACAACAGAAATGAAGTACCAGCAAAATTGAAAGACAGCCAAAACTTGATCCCACGCATATAATTGGAACTTGTAATCGAGGATGGGGGAAGGCAGGTAGCTAAAGGAAACACCTTAAATTGAATATGAATTTGAATGCTGCAGTCCTTAAAAGGCTACCATAAACTATATAACACTGACACTTCAGAGTGAAGATGTGTCTACTGTCCGACACCAACTTATGAGGTTACATTCAATCACTTAAAATTATTCTGGGTGCATAGATGTTTGAAGTCTGGTGTCCGTGTGTGTGTTTCATAGATCATAACTAAATGGACAAAAAAAGCTATAAATCATAAAGTATGGTACTCACGAGTCATTATAGAATTTGAAGTATACCATCCTTAAGTAAAAGGCTACACAGACCCCTAAAAATTACAACTCAAATTATAAACTACACAAAGTTGCAAACTCTAAAAATATGATGTTAAATAACGTACATTTCAAATCTTGCTATGGAAATATGTCGTTGAAATGTAATCATCAACTAAGACATTATATTTATTTTTCAAATAAAAAATTTGCTTTTCCAACAAAAGATGGTTTCGATGGAGAAGACAATAATACCTTTAACGGGATCAAATTGTGAAACATCAAGTTGGTCGAAGTTAATCTGACTCTGGGAAGTTTCAGGTTCAGAAACTTGAACCTTGTTGAGATTGAACCAAAAGGGTTTATTCCCAGACAAGCAAAAACGGTCACCGAGTTCCAAGTGACCTTTATCGAACTTGTTGAACAGTTTAATCGTTCCTTCATTGCTATTCCAAACCCAAATGGGGTTTGTTCCTATGACTTGAAACGAAACCCTAGTAGGAGATTCTGATACCGAATCGTTGAGTTGGAACGAAACGTGACGGCGAGAAACAGTGCGGTCGTCTGTGTTGAAACCAGAACCTCGTCCGAACAATGTTTTGACGCCACATTGCAGAGCGAATTTGGAACCATCTTCGCCTTCGAGCTCCATCGATTCTCCACAACCATCTTTTGATTTCGGTTGCCGGTAAAAATTAATAACCTAGCTAGCGCCGTTTATCTTTCTGAATGTTCTTTCTTTTCTTCCAACCCGCATCGATATTTTCATTTTCCTATTATTATTTTTCCGGTAAAAAAGAAAAATTAATTATTTTCAAGATTAGCTAGGAGTATTTTAAATTTTGGACCTTTTAATGATTATTTTTTTTTTCTTTTCAAAATAGAGCTCTGGATTAAAAAAATAAGTTTATCGAGTTATTTGACAATTACATTTAAATAAACGTATTCGTTTCTATGTTAAATTTCAAATTAATATTTCTTTGGTTAAGTTTTTGGTCACTCATCCTATAGTGACCGACGTATTCTAACAATTGACTTTATCTGATTAAATAATTCTAAATGAAACTTAAGTGAAGAATTAAAGTGTCTCCCATATATAATTATAAAAGACTAATTTGAATATTATTTTTTGCCAGTAATTAATTTAGGTATCAATTTTTGTGTGGACTAAATTGAAACATGAGATCACTGTTATCTTCTTAACTTACATATTTGAGTTTGAGATATTAAGTCAATATTATTTTGAAAACCATTGACATAAATAAAGGAGAATTTCAAAGCAACGTTATAATTAAAATATATATTTATTTTGTTTTAAATTATAATAAGATGACATTTGGTGATGTAGATAAGATGACATATTTTAAGAGAGCAACATGATTTTCTTGTGTTATTAAGAAAAGCATAAGAAATGTTGTGTTGTAGCGAGTGATGTCTATCTAAGAAACAAGAGAGCAATCCTATTGTGGAACACAAAGAAGAGAAGGAAGGTTTTGGAAACAGAATAGAACAAACATGAGCAGCTTAGTAAACTGCAGTAACTTTGTTCTTCTTCACCGTTGTCTCCCTACTTCAACTACCTCCATGGGCATGGCAATGCGCTCTACCTTCAACTCTCCCCGCTTCTCTCTTCACATTTCCAATCTTTCTCTTTCCCCTCAATCACAAGAACAAGGTATATACTATTATTATTATTATTATTATTCCCTTCAATTCATCTCAACTTTTAAATAAACACATACGCTCTTTCTTTGCTTTCAGTCATTCAGACACCTCCACGTGTTGGCTTTTTGGGTCTCGGAATCATGGGCTCTAAATAAACACATACACTCTTTCTTTGCTTTCAGTCATTCAGACACCTCCACGTGTTGGCTTTTTGGGTCTCGGAATCATGGGCTCCCCTATGGCACAAAATCTCATCAAAGCTGGGTATCTATCTTTATATTGTTAATTTACCTACTAACAGTTTCTCTAATGCATTTTTTATTTTTCATAGTAGTATTAGTAGTAGTAGTAGTAGTAGTAGATTCTAATTCAAATTTCATTCTGCGTGTCAACTCACTAGTAAGAGTTTGATTTTGTAAATTTCAAGAGACATAGTTCAAATTCTGTTGGTGATCTTGTAAAAGAATAATAATTTCCCCTTTTCAATTTTTTTTGAATCAAATTAATTCAAATTTTATTCTTTAGTCTACTTATGATTAATATGTCTTGGTCGCCTGAAAGTGAAACCATGTGCAATATTGTTGCACAGGATGTTTACTAGTTCTTCATATCCTAATTTGTTCTCAAAATTTTCTTGTTGTAGAGTTGATCTAACGGTATGGAATAGGACCAAGAGCAAGTGTGAACCTCTGATCAGCTTGGGAGCCAAGTAACTTCTTTATAATTCACCTTTCCGTTACTTACATTTTAAAACACACATAACATAACAGAATATATTAAGCTATAAATTTCAAATTTTGTTTGAAAGCCTATGCATTTGTTTCTTCAGATATAAATCATCTCCTGAGGAAGTAGCGGCGTCTTGCGATGTCACATTTGCCATGCTTGCTGATCCTCAAAGTGCGGTGTGTGTGTATTTCTGTATAGTTTTTATTTATTTCAAAGCTCATATACAAGTTATGAGCTAGTTATATTTGTTCTATTCCATGTCAGGTGGATGTTGCTTGTGGGAAGCATGGAGTTGCAAATGGAATGGGTCCAGGAAAAGGGTGCTATATTTAAATTCAAAGTTTTAAAGTATTTTCATTTGATTGCTACAATTTGACATTTAATAGCATTTGAAATGAATATTGATATATGCCCGATCATCATAATATTGAAACTTTTCCCTCTAGTTTGATTAGACTATGTCTATCCATAGTATAATATATGTGTTGCATATATTTTCATATCATTATAATGTCTGCAAGCCATATATCTACTTGGTTGTTTACTTTTTGAAGTAATGAAATGGTAGGAAGATATTCTATGCCAGCTTATGGTGTATATATGTTGTCATGTGCTTCCTTAGTCTGATAGAAAACTTAATATCTTTTATATTTTCAGATACGTGGATGTATCAACTGTTGATGGGGACACTTCTAAATTGATTAATGGACACAAAATCCACCGGAGCATTATTTTTGGAGGTTTGGTTGTTTATACTTTCCTTACCTATTCTCTGTGGAACATACAGGGGGCTCTTCAATTTGGATTTGCATTATTCGTTGCTTGCTTTTGTTGGATGATTAGATGAATATGTAAGTTGTAACACTTGGGAAGCCATTTCTATCTACCTACAGGCTCCAGTTTCAGGTTCCAAAAAGCCAGCAGAAGATGGACAATTGATATTTCTTACAGCAGGTGACTATTCTTCTTCCAGTACTAATAACTTTTGGCATGGGAAAAGAATTGGTGAAGGATTTTATTTTACAAGTAGAAAATTCAGCTAGGATGTGTCATGTAAGTTGCAGCACTGGAGTCTTCATAACTTCATAAATTCATGATATTTCAAACACACATAACCCATTGCAGATATTTGAAATTATGAATTTATGAAGTCTTTGCAATGGGTTATACTGTAAAGAATTTCATCCTATATAATATAGCTCCCCGTTTAATACATAACAGCGCATAACATTCATTTAGACTTTAGTCACAAAAGAGTGTTGGGAACTTACAGAAACTGAGATAATGTATATTATATAATGTTTCAGGGGACAGGAGTCTTTATGAAACGGTTGCTCCTTTCTTCGACATCATGGGGAAAGTATATATATCTAGTCCTTCATTAAAAAAACCTCTGATCTTTCTTCCAAAGCAAACAATTAATTCATATAACATGTATGCTTTATGCTTCAATGCAGTCCAAATTTTACCTTGGTGATGTTGGAAATGGAGCTGCAATGAAACTTGTTGTGAATATGGTCATGGGCAGGTCTTTTAAAATTTAGTTCCTGCTATTTTGCTTCTATTTGAGTTTGTGTTGATGATTAAGGCGACATGATTTCTTTCTCTCTTTTCCATTGATTTATAGTATGATGGCATCCTTTTCTGAAGGTTTGCTTCTCAGTGAGAAAGTTGGGCTGGACCCAGAAGTACTAGTGGAGGTATTCAGTTATTTGCATAGAGTCTATGAAACTGACATTTCTCTGGATTTCACATGGTTTGCATGGATATTTGTACTTACTACTTACTATGTTTTATTTGTTTCTAATTTAGATCTAAATGATCATCACACGGTTGAAAATATAGTCGAACATAATATATGGCTTTTGTTGATAAGTTTTGCTGTCAATAATTTATTAAAGCCCTTTAAACTGAAAATCTATCACTTTGGGATGCAATAAGTTTGATAGTTTAGTAACATTTTGACTTCTTTCTCTGATGTGATTTATAAGTCTGCTAACAATTATTAGCTGCATGAGAATGACAATTAGTGATGCCAATGCAAAGAGAAATCATTTATAGAAATCATAACGTAGATAAATTTATTTTCACACTTGTGTCATGTCATCTAGTAGAATGCTTTAAGTTCCAAGGCTAAGTTTTTTTTAGGACTAATAAATTAAAATAAATAAAATAGGGTGACTAATTTCATTGATTTTTTAAAATAAATAGTTAGTTTGGTCCCTAAATATGTGAGGCTTTGTGATTATAGTATCTAAATGTATCAAAACTTCAAAAACATCCCTGCGTGTGTTTTCTGTTAATAATTTCATATAGACCAAACTGACAAACAAAAGGTCAAATTCGAGGACTAAACTAATAAAATACACATTTTAGGACCAAAGTGATTAGCAAAAGACATATTCAGGTATATGTTTTTAATTTTGATACATTCAAAAATTATAGTGACACAGTCTGGCATCTCTTACGTTCACAGTTTTTCTCCCCGGTTCTAATTGTTATTATTCACTTTATTCCTATTCCTAGAAGAACTGATTGCTCATAATCTGTCTTCCTTTACTGTTAGGAATTAGGATTCATCTTTTATGTTATTGAAACAGAAGTTTTTATGTCATGAGTACTGAAATAACGATTCAATTTATTCTAATGGAAATTTTGCAGGTAATTTCACAAGGTGCCATTAGTGCTCCAATGTACTCAATGAAAGGCCCATCCATGATACAATCACTTAACCCAGCTGCATTTCCCCTAAAGCAATCACTTTACCCAACTGCATTTCCCCTAAAGCATCAGCAGAAGGCAGAATTTATTTTGCACTCATACAGAACTAATGGTGACAGGATCTAAGACTTGCACTAGGGTTAGCAGATTCGGTTTCCCAACCTACTCCGATCGCAGCAGCTGCTAACGAATTATATAAAGTTGCGAAATCACATGGATTTAGTGACGATGACTTTTCAGCTGTCATTGAAGCATTAAAATCTAAATTGCCGCACTCAGAAAACCGGTGATGTTCTTATGAGAGACATGTTCAAGTTGAGTTGAAAACAAGTTGAGACTGGTCAATTTTAATGCAATTCCCAAGATGAAGAATATATATACTTTCAAGGGCGTAATTTTTTTGGTAAAAAACTGTTTTCAACAGATGTTTCATATAGATGACCCTCTTCTTAATTATTTTTTCCTTGATTTGTTCTTGCATAGAATACCACTTCAAGCAAAGCAACTTCAAGTAGTTAATTTTTGGATTTTGTGTATTTTTGTGTGTGTTTCATCTATCTATCTATCTACTTTCAGTTGTTAAACGAGAAGAGATTGTCTGTGTTGAGCATCATGGGAAGGACAAAAAGGAATTAATGGTGAGATGTGGGTCAGACCAATGTAATGTTGAATACTAAATGGCACTTGTATAGCCTTTGAGGTTGCTCTCTCCTTTATATTGTTTCCACTGTTGGCAGATGACCTAGATCTCTACGACATCGATAGTTGTGGATAATATGCATGGAGTGTTATTGCTCTAGCAAGTATGAAAGTTGTAGATAAGAAAAATAGGTCAAAAGTGTGTTAGGAGAACAACACCCATGCATATCATCCACAACTATTAAAGGTTTCGAAAACACTCAAATATGCAACATTGTTTATGAATGCACTTTTGTTGTTGAAGAGTGTGAAGTCAACCAAAAATAATTAAAAAAGCTCCAGTTGCCTCGTGCCAACGGTGTTCGTTGTTCATCATAACATTTACGATCCACATCTAATAGTCAAGAGTATCGAATATGTAATACTGAACTTAGCATGAGCAAAGGGTACAAAAAATCCCCAAAAATCGATAATATGGTCACATCTTAATCATTGTTAAAGACGGTGATGGTGAAAAATGTCTTTGTAATTGATAAATGTAACAAAGACCATATATCATTCAGATAAATCGTTTTCTTTCTTATTGAAAGATGGAAATTATTAATGTCATAGTGCCACCTCTATGTGAAAACATAAATTAATCCCTTGTATACCAACAAGGGTATAATGTAATGTAAGAACATAAATATTAATAAGACAACTGGGGAATCTATGTCCATCTGCATGATCATCTCCAATATCATCACCAACCTCATGAATGGGCTTCTATACATTTTGATACACGTCATCTGCATGTTGCTGATGATGGTCATCCACATCATACTGCTCTAGAGAACTTGCATTCCT
>NC_021160.2:52480480-52484399 GCF_000331145.2 Cicer arietinum
ATTCCTGCCACCAAGTTGACATGCAATTTTGAATATAAGTTAATTCTATCATAATTCAAAATATTTTTTAAATATTATCAATAATTTTACTACATTTTTAAGATAGTATCTCTTGGAAAGGACCAACTACTACCTATATTTTTTAATTAACATAAAAAATGTAAAATAGTTTAATATATTAAGTTTAAAGTTGAGTATTTTAAAATAATAAAAATGATATATATGAAAAAGGCAGATTTTTTTAAATAATCCAATTTTTTTAAAAAAACTACTATACTCTTTTTTTTAAAATTATATATTAATTTACCTTTTTTATGACATAGTTAAAAGTTATCATTTACAAATATGAGTATCTAAAGTAAATAAAGCAACAATAACTTAGTGTTGAAGTAGTTTTTTTCAACTGAAAAGCCTCGTTTAGAAAAAGAATTTCTTACATTTAAATTTTTTTAAAAAATTTAACTGATAAAAACTCGTCTAAATATTACTGTTAAGAACAACCCTAATTAATCTATTAATTTTTTTTAAAATTGTATTATTATTTTTTATGAGTTAATTTTAATAAATTATATTAATTATATTTTGTTTGTGGTTATATTTAAAATGTTACTTCTCTATCGAAAAAAGAGTCGTCATTGTATCATAAACTCGACACTTTTTTTAAGTTGTTTTGGTAAATTATATACGACGACTTTTAACTATAAAAAAACGATAGATTAGTATATAGTTTTGAAAAAGAAATTATATTAATAAATATTTTTTAAAATCGAGTTATTTAAAAGAAAAACCCGAAAAAGGCAATTTACGGTGGGTCCAAATGAAGTGACACTAGTAGCTACTACTAACTAGTAATCCACTCCTATAAGCCCGTGCTTCCCACGCTCTCCACCCGCACGTCTTAACAAACTCCAGAGAGGAGAGAGAGAAAAAGGTCCGTTCTCTCCTTCCTATATCTATTCATCGTTTTCATTTCCCTCGTTTAGCAGTTTTTCCTTTCTCACTAACTAACACTCCTTCCATTCCTTCATCATGTCTGATCTCGCCACCGATCTTCCCGCTGCCGCCGCCGGTAATTTCAATTCCAATCTCTTAATCACTCCTTTCATATTCTCCATTACTCATTCTCATCATCACTTCAAATTATCCCTACTAACTTTCTCAACTAGTAGTAGTACTACCTACCTATTATTACTCTAAATCATCATCGATTTATTTAAATACCTAGGTCTAAATTCTTCCGTTTCTTTTTGTATATATAGCTCTTAGTGCTGAAGATCGTGCTGGTCTCGTCAATGCACTCAAGGTAATTCAATTTCTAACGCATATCATGCTGAATTTATCTCTCAGTACTCAGAAACTTAATTACAGTAGTTTTTCTTCTTTTCCTTTCATTTGCTTTTTGTATGGATATGTGGTGGTGATGGTGAACCTCTTTCTAAATGTCAAATTGGAATCGATCGTTTCTCAATCAACGATGACAATTGCAAAACTATATAGTATTACTATCACGGACGTATTAATTTTGTGAGTTTGCAATGTGCTTTTCATTTTTCGTTTTGTGGAATTGTTTGTGCAATGTTTACTGTTTTATGTAGGATAAGCTTCAGCTCTTGGCTGGCGAGCATGTCGACGTCTTGCAGACACTCTCAACCAAAGTCAGGCAACGCGTTGAGGTTCTCAAAGTTTTGCAGGTTTGATGATTCTTCTCATAAGTGCTATCTCTTGGTTTCTCATATTTTCATGTGTGTGGTTGTGTGATAGTTGTAAGAGTTTAATTGGCACTACTTGTGTGTATTAGTTTTACACCGACACCAAATAGTAGGCGTAGCTCTTCATTTTTCTATGTCAACAGTATCGTTTTTGAAATATAGCTACAAAAGTTGGGTGATGTGGCAAAATTACGGATACTCATTGGATGTCAGTGTAAAATTGATCTACACCGACATCCTTTCAATCCTAGTTGTAATTAATTATTTTTCTTCAGTGATACGGATACTCAGGTTGTTTAACTTTAATTTTAACAAAATAACAGATTAATCTAGACTTTAATTTACTTATGATACTAGTATACATATTTCCTTGTGTTGGATAATGAGTAGCACTTATGTATAATTTCTGTTTGTGGTGGAAAGTATACTTGCCTGTAGCTTCACACTAGAAGTTTCAATTTTACATTATTGAGGGGAAATAAATGAAAATATGATATGGTTTTTTCAATACTTGCAGAGCCAACATGACGAATTGGAGACTAAGTTTTTAGAGGAGCGAGCTCAGTTGGAAGCTAAATACCAGAAGCTTTATGAACCACTTTACACAAAGGTGAGTGTGTTACTCATTTGTTATGATATAAGATCTAACTTTCTGACAGAACTACTTGCTGCTTCACAATGGTTAAAAACTTATTTTCTTTGTTGGTTTTTTATGGTTATAGAGGTATGAGATTGTCAATGGCGTCATTGACGTTGAAGGAATTACAGCTGAAGATGCACTGGGAGAAGAAAACAAAGCTGATGAAGGTAAGTTATTTTAGTTTTGTTCACCAGTGTTGGCTGTAGCCATGTACATTGTCTTTTGATACTATTCTTGATCTTCCTTTTAAATCAGAGAAAGGAGTGCCCAACTTCTGGCTAACTGCAATGCAGACTAATGAAACACTGGCTGAAGAGGTAATCAGTTTATGTATACCTAGTGTATAGCTTCCATCTGTTAATGATTTGCATATAGCATATAATTAACCCTGTTTTTTTTTCTTTTTCTGTGCTAGATCAATGAACGTGATGAGGAAGCTCTCAAGTATCTCAAGGATATAAAGTGGTGTAAAATTAACAATCCTAAGGGTTTCAAGCTAGAGTTTTATTTTGATTCTAATCCTTACTTCCAAAATTCTGTTCTAACAAAAACATATCACATGATTGAAGGTGATGACCCTATATTAGAGAAATCAATAGGGTAAGCAATATCTGTTAACTTCTCAGGGTTTGTATTCATATTTCTGTTTGCTGTATATGCTAATTCTTTTAGAACCTTGTAGAACGGAAATTGAGTGGCATCCAGCAAAGTGCTTAACACAAAAGATTCTTAAGAAGAAGCCAAAGAAAGGATCAAAAAGTGCCAAACCAATCATCAAGACAGAAGAATGTGAAAGTTTCTTCAACATTTTCAACCCTCCCCAGATTCCTGAGGATGATGATGATATTGATGACAATGTTGTATGTCTCTAATTTATATCTATCCATTAAAATGTTGTTAAGTGAATGTTGTTGACCATTGCCTTTGTTGCTTGCATGTATAGGTTGAAGAGCTTCAAAATTTGATGGAACATGATTATGACATTGGGTAAGCCATTAGTGAATCCTTGATGAGATATCTTATTTCTTTGATCTGAGTGGCAAAGCCTCTTGGTGTATCCGTTGGGCTTGATGGCATTCGATTCTAGTAATTTACTCTGTTTTATTAGGAGAAGGCTTCTCTTGTTTTATACTATTTTTATTTGATGGATTCACATTTTATTTATTTATTTAGTTTCCACTCAAAAGTATTTGTTGAAAGGTTGTTTGACATGTTGAGTGCAAAGCTGCTTATAATGCATAGATTATTGATTCAAGCCATTGATGCTATAATTGCTTTATGTGCCATGCTTATGATGTTCGTTTCCTGCAACTATGTTGTGTTTTGTGAAGTATTTATATTGGTGTGCATTTGCAGTTCTACAATCCGAGACAAAATTATTCCTCATGCTGTGTCATGGTTCACGGGAGAGGCTGTACAGAGTGATTTTGAGGACATAGAAGATGAGGAAGATGGTGATGGGGATGAAAATGAAGATGAGGAAGATGATAATGACGATGAGGATGAGGATGATGAAGAGGACGAGGATGATGAAGATGATGGGGAAGAAGAAGAGGAAGGGAAGGGAAAG
>NC_021160.2:52484487-52515507 GCF_000331145.2 Cicer arietinum
AAGAGCAAGGTGTGGATACAGACCCCATAATTCGGCATATTCTGCTGCATTCCAATATCAGATTACTAATAGTTGATTCCGTTCATTTGTCTTAACTATCTGTTAAACTATGGGTAACTGGTATTCTTACTATATGATGTTTTTGTTTGTCTTAACTGCAGAGTGGTGGCAGAGCCCAAACCGGTAAAGATCAGCCAACAGAGCGCCCTCCTGATTGCAAGCAGCAGTAGTGTTTAGTTGTGCAACAACAGTCCTGGATATATTTTCTGTTAGCGGTATAATTACTGTAGAGTCTCTGGGTTATTTTAGTCATAAGCTGCCGTTTTACATTACTATTGTCCGGTCTCTTCTTCCTGTCTTTTTTTTGGGGCCTATGCTTGGGATTCTTGGGTTACTTTGTGTTGCCCATTGACATTGCTATTACTTCTCTCTCTCTTTTTTGGGGTTTTATAAGAAAGTGATGAGGATCTGTGTCATTGTCCATATTAATATGAAACTAATTTCATTCGATTGCTATTATATGAAACTGTTCAGATCATTTCAATTGCTATGATTATTCTATCAAGCTAGTTGCATTATGTGAAATGGCTTATTTGATGATAACACATGATGTCATGATGGGTGATTGGCGGATAAATCATAGGTGATTCGCGTTAGTCCTTTGCTTTCTGCTGATGTTTTGGGGGTCTCTGCCTCTAGGTTGATTGTAGTGTAGTTTCCTTTTCTGTGTGTTGGCCCTTTGTTTTAAAAAATCTTTTTATACCCATTTTCCTTACTCTTAACTTTAACTACCTATAAAATGGATGGATAAGAAAGTAACATTGAGCAAGCAGAAATGCCACATGATAAAACATTAAAAGTGTTTTTTTTAAAGTAAAAAAACATTAGAAGTTTATTTCTTACATTTTCTCTCTTTTCTTATGTGCCCCTTTCTACATATCGCATGGCATTAGGAGAATATTAAAAGTTTATTTTTTACAAAAATAGAATATTTAAAAGTGACAAATGACCAAATAAGTTGACAACCTTCCTGACTATGTTTATTAATGTTTACAAAACTTTGATTTCTTACATGTCATATCAAATGTTGTATATAAAACAAAACAGACTATTGTTTACATCAATGAAACTTGAGGTGCCAATATAAATTATCATGAATACTCTATCACTCTCCTCTTTAACTAGAATGACTTCTTGGTTCAGTTGATTTTTGCTTTCTTCATGCTCCAAGCATTCAATCTTGTGATCTTAACAGCGGAAGTTCCATTATTGAAAGCGTATAACATAGCCTTATCATGAATTGCTAATGTGGGATAAACTCTGGCTGTGATGCAAGCCCTTCCTTCTCCACCAAAACTCTCCACCACAGAATGATCAATCTGTCAATGTGAAAAACTTTTATTAATTTGCTCGGAATAAGACAAAATGACCAAATATATATAGATATTATATAGAAGAAACAAAAATATATTTCAAATTGCGTTTGTGCATGTTGACTTCTAAATGAAAATTAGACTATTCATTTTATGTTTTTATAGTAAGACGGCTCGTACTTTAACATTATTAAGTCAAATTTCAAATATAACTTAAAATCCGAGTCTAACAATCTTTATTTTTATGAATGAGATTACAAATATTGATTAACATAAATCTATTTTCGTATCTTGACCAATATTCAATCACAAATGTTGACTAAAGAAAACTATTTACATATCTTGACCATTCATATTAATATCAAGTTAGACAATTTTGATGGGTCATAGCAATTGGTCTAAAGAAATAGACTTTTTAATATTTAACTGAGTTAATTAATGCTCTTATAATTTCATAAATTAGTAAAAGAGTTAAATAAATTGTCTTTAAAAATATATCAAATTTCGATTTTAATCTCTATACATTTTTTTTTTCAAACTTTTGTCCCACAAATTGTTAAAAAGCAAAATTTTTGAGAAATTAATATTTGAAGAATTTTTTAAAATAAATTAAAAACGAATTTTAATATATTTATTAAAATTAAAAATGTATTTAACCCTTAACTTAAAACTTGTGCTTACCAAACTTCTTAGTGATAGCTTCTCATGAAGTGGGTCCACGTCCACAAAAGTCCCATATGTAGTCATATCATTCTCTTTATTCAAAGATGACCTATCAAAGTATTAATATATACACATATGAGAATAAGACATGTTAATTTTAGTTAAAAATTGGTGCAGAGGGATAGAGAATATACCTGCTTTGGTCGCTGCACATGAGAACCAAATTTTTATGTTGATATCTGAATATTCTAAAAAACACTGCTGTATACTCTTGTAAACCTTTAGAAGCAACTACTAGCAGACCAAATGGTCCTACCCTCCCTTTTACGGCTGCACCCTTTTGACTACACAGAATTTGGGGATCTATCATATGGTCCAATATTTCAGCCTTTCCAACATCATTCACTTCAAATGAAATTTCAACATCAGCCTGTGGAAAAAACAATATAATAAGTTAATATATTTTATCAAATCATGGATACCCTTATCTTATATAGGGGATATTTAATCATCTACAATATTATTAATTAAAATGCTTATTAAAATAGAATTATCATGTAATATTAATTATGTATCAATGCAAGATTAATTTTATTACCTGTACTGGATTAACACCAGTAATTGGAATTAGTTCACCTCCTTTGATAACCTTGGTGGGCCAATTGACTGGATTCATACGTAGATTTTCAATTTCCTTCACCGGCCATTGCACCAACTGTTTCCCTGATTTATGAAGCCAGATAGCCCTTGGAATAGTCTGCAAAATAAATTCAACAAAGTTTAACACACTTTTTCTATTCAAATTTTTGGGTCAACCTGACTTTATTACATAGAGTACTAGTCTAGACTATATACTATACCATATATATATATCACAAGCCATGCTCAATAAATTATACAACAATTTATATAACAATTTATAGACATATACCATAAATTATTTTTATAAACTTTTATGAACAGTCTCATAAATATTCATGTACGTAGATAAATTAATATATATTGCATTAAACAAATATAAACTTACATGGATTCCAGACCATCCTTTCTTGACATCATCAGCAACACTTGAGGATTCATTAACCCAACCCAACAAGACCCTTCTATTCTTCCCATCATCAAAAAAAGTTTTTGATGCATAATATTTTCCATAATCATATCTCAACTCAAAGTATTGGTGGTTACCCTCCAAACCATGATTATCAGGAACAAAAATATCCTTAACAGCATCATAAGTTCCAATCAAATAATGATCATGTTTTGTATCATCCAAACTAACCTTAAGCACATGCTTAACATAATCACCATTCACAGAAGTATCAACACCAATTGTTAATTTATTTTGATTCAACACTGGATAAAAATCAGGACACTCCCACATTCCTGTTCCTTCAGCTGAATGTAAAGGGTGTTTGGCTTCAACCCAATTAACAAAATTTTTACTTTTGTACAAA
This sequence comes from Cicer arietinum, assembly GCF_000331145.2. Classification (NCBI taxonomy): domain Eukaryota; kingdom Viridiplantae; phylum Streptophyta; class Magnoliopsida; order Fabales; family Fabaceae; genus Cicer; species Cicer arietinum. The sequence continues at coordinate 52,487,978 of NC_021160.2, forward strand.
ATTGCCATTCCCTTAGTATTTATTTTACTTCCAATTAATACCCTCCAAAACCCATCTTTTCCTAACCAAGCAGTGGTTGGATCTCTAAATGAACTTGAATTAATTTTATTAGAAAAAGTAGGTTGCATTAATGGATTTTTTGGTGATTTTTTCCATTCCCTAAGTAATGGGTCAGAAATGTTTTTGGGTATGGCTAAATTTTGAACTTGGTGATTATTTGGATCAATTCCTGTGTATAAAATTACTGGTTTGCCACCAGGAAGTAAAGTGGCTGAGCCTGACCAACAACCATTGATATCTGATGGTTGAGATGGGTGGATGGCATGATCCAATGGTGTCCAATTCACAAGATCTTTTGATACTGAATGGGCCCACACAATGTTTCCCCAAACAGCACCTTTTGGATTGTATTGGTAAAATAGATGATATAGTCCTCCATATCTCATTGGTCCTGCAAAAAAATTAATTAATCACTTTTAATTTAAATTTAGGACATTATTAAGTATAACATTTTTCATCCAAAAAGTGTGGAAAAGAACAGAACATCAACTTTTAATTACACTAAATATATGAGCTTAAATTTTATACACAATTGGTATAAAAAGTTATAAATAATCATCAAATCATAATCAATTATACGTGAAATTTTAAAAGTAGATAAGATTAAAATTAAATATTTTTAATAATTTAATAAATATAATTGTTTAGTAAAATAAAAAGAATTTATCATAATCATGTATATGAATTAAATCTTTAGTCTATTACATAAAAATATGCATGATTTTCAATATAAAAGAAGAGCAAAGAGAAGGGACTTCTTTAATTGTAAATTTAACTAAGAAAACAAAAAGAACTTCTTAATAAAATACTCATTTTTTGAGAGTCAAAGAGACAAAAAGCAAAATATGTATTTAATATTTTAATTATTATTAAATTATTTATCTCTTTCTCTAACATAAATGAACCCTCAACCTCAAGTACTTAAGAGAATACAAACTCAATTTATGTTGTCCCACTATAGAAAATTTAGATCTTAGATTTGAACATTAATTACAATCATTTTGACTATACTTTGATATAGCATTGTTAATTTATTATCAAATGGGTAGGCAGTAGAAGTGGGACAAGAAATTAATGCAAAATGTTTGAAGAAAACTTAATAAAATCACAATGGTTCGTCGTATAAATATAGTCGAAAGAGAATTAATTATGAACTAACCATTGGGGTCTGCATGTCCATTTCAGCATAACATGTCAAATGACAAAAACAAGCAAAGTAGAAATTAGTTAGAAATATATAAATAATTAAAATATTTAACACAAGTATAAGAGAGAAAAATTTACAAAGACTTATATATATATATATATATATATATATATATATATATATATACATATATATATATATATATATATATATATATATATATATGTGAAATATATATATACCATTAATCCAATTTTTGAGAGGTTGAAAGTGATAGGCAGTTCTATAAGGTTGATTTGAGGAATATTCAGAAGATAAACTCTCATCAAGAGTTGTATAAACATGATGAGTAGCTTCAATTGGAATAACATAATTTCCATAAATGAGAGAAAAGAAAGTCACCAATAAAATTGGAGAGATGGCCATTGTGATTTAAGAGAATAAGGTGAGGTGTGGGAAGTTTGTGCTCTATCTTCTATCTATTTATAGATTCAAACTATATAAACAATTTGCTTCAAAATGTCTTCAATCTTGACTTTTCTATTTCAATAATTAAAAAATTATAAATTTAATGCGCGCAACTAAATAATAGTATATAGTTGGATTTAATTATAATTGCATTGTGTACCATGAATGTTTTTCTTTTAACTATATACTATCTCATGTGTTCCCATTTATGCATAAGAAAATATTATTATTCGATCGCAAATTGAAAAGGACACAAGTCCAAGAAGTGAATAATTTTTCAATTAATAAACAATTTTTTGAAAGAAAACATCAAAGAAGAAGCATCCACGAAATTATGTATATCTCAAGTTTTCTTGGCTGTTAAAAGTCAACTTTATTGGAGTGTAATGAAAACTAATAACATTCGCTCTGTCAATGGATTTCATCATATAGTCAACAAAATACAAAGAGTATTGTATTATTATTATTATTAATTACTTTTCTTTCATAATGATTTTTCTATGGTTGTGTGCAACTTGCTCACGTTTTATATATTAATATATATATATTTTTAACATTCATATGTAAAACTTGGCCAATGTATGATCACAAATTTTGATTATATCCCAACAAGGGGTTTAATTTTTTTGAGAAATCCCTTAATATCCCTTTAGTAAATTAAATAATTATTGTAATGCATGCATATATCGTGGCATATACATACATATATTCAAGAAATCAAATATATATCCAAAAAGTAAGACAAAATTGTCGAGGTATTTGACGTGGATATCCAAAAAGTGTGATTGGATTTGCATATGGTGTGCGGTGGCTGACAAAGAAACACAGGAAACAAGTGAAAGGAGTATGAACTATATATTATATCAATCCATATGTAACTGCTGAAAAATATATTAATAATTAAAATTTTATATATCTTTAGCTTTTCTTTTTTACATGAGTAATCTATATATAAAAAAAATTATACATTGTAGACTCCAAGTACCCTTCCTAGGATTGAGGAGCATGAATAGATTAGTTGCTTTCCTGCTTAATTAGATATAACTTTTTTTTAATAATAATTGATTGTGCTTAATTGCTTCTTATTAATTCGTTTAAAACTATGGTTATAATAACTATATAACTATATGTGTGTGTGTGTGTTGTTCTTATCTACAACAAATCCCAATAGATATGAATATTATGTGAGTCGACGTTTTCAACTTACTTTTTGATCCATAATGCTTGTTCTTATAAGGTCAATTAATGCATATCCATTTAAAGGAGATAATGTTGAGATTTCTCGTGAGTGTAATAATACCCAACATCTTTTTAGTAGAATTTCAAAGTTACTAGAAAATATTTCTAATTTATTTGCTTCAATTACCATTTTAGATTTGTGCTTGAAAAAAAAAATAACATTTTTAGGTTTGTAATTGCTTGACTTGAATGGGTTTGGCAAATGTTTAGTTTTCTATTTTATTGTTTAAGTGTTAAGTAAGACATGGGACTTAAGGCCATTTTTGTCTTTAGTATTTTTTTTATTTTTTTGTTATCTCTAACTTTTTCAAAAATCTACAAATATATGTTCGAATTAGATAATTTAAATGTGTATTTTATACATCTAAATTGTTCAATCAAGCACATTAAAAAAAATTGAATATTAGAGTATAGAAGACATTTTTATTTTCATTAAAAAAGTCATTGTTTTTAATCTTTTGGGTGTGTAATTTTGAATCTATGGTTTGCCTCTTAGACCGACTAACTCTTTTAAGGTGTATTGGGCCTTTGGTGTTTCCCACCCGGCAGTTATAATGGAATTCCTTTGGAAAAAAAATTCACACGTGTTTAATTGAAAATAGACTGAAGGAGGGGAATTGATGAAATATTTTAAATAAAATGTGTTTGATTCAATTTTTAAGGATCGGAGAGAATTAGAGATGGAAATGAACTAAAATTTGTTATAGAATTTAATTTGTGGTTCCTCAATTTTGAAATAATTTTGAAAGGAGGAGTAGGAAGAGTTCAATATAGTTAAAAATTCATTTAAAATCTTTTTTCTTTAAAATAAACACAAAAATATTAAAAAAATTATTCTCTTTCTTCTCTTTTAAACTAAACACATCTATATTCTTCTTCTATTCTCTTCCCTCTACTAAAATATTTGGCACTTTAACTAATCACATACTTTAGATCAAGATATACATACTCAAATTCACCTAATAATAATTTTTTTGATATAAACATATATTGTTTTTTATAACATAGATAGATACATATAGTTGTTTGGAACTAAACTAACTCAAAACACGATATTTAATTAGGTGCAATGGCGAAGTTAAAGACCAAATATAAATACTAAATTAAATATTAAATATATTATAAATAAGTAATTCCTTCACAATATTGTTTACTAATACAAAATGAGTAGATTTTGACAAGGTAAAGTAGTAGAAATGATTTCATCTCCCAAATCAGAAGTAGTAATTATAAATATATTTAAAAAAATATAATAACACATGTATCTAGTGCGTCCTAACTAGAGATAGTAATAGACTAGGTCGTCCGTTAGGGGTCTATGGTCTAATCTATTTATGGTATGGTCTGACCTAACCTATTTAATAAAAATGTTAGGCTCAGGCTATTTTTAAAGCATATTTGTTTAAATAGATTATGCTCAAGCTTGTAAAAAAAAACATATTATGACTGACATGCCGACCTATATATATTTTATTATTTATTAATATTATGTTTATTATTATATTAATAATATTATTTTTTATTTTAAATTTTATCAATTAGGTAATTACTCAGTAGTCGTTTCATATTCGATAGTCATTCTATATTTGATAGTCGTTCCATATTCGGTAGCCATTCAATTAGTCAATCACTCAGTATAGTCATTTCATATTTGTTTGAGAGGTAATAATGTATGCGTTTGTTTCAAAAACAAAATATATTCTTTGAAACTAAAAATTATTTTTTAGGGTTTAAAGGATGTTTGTTTCAGATTTTTTAAAATTATTTTGTTAGAAAATTTATTTTTGGTTTAATGTATATAGGTATGTACATTGATATATGGAGAGCATCATGTGGTATGAGTAGAATATTTAAATGTTTTAATATGAATAAAGCTTTTAAATAGACTTCTATGTCAAGTCAAACTTTTAAAAAAACTAAGTCAGACAAAAAAAGTCTATGATAGACCATAGGTCAGACTTAAGTCTAAAAATTTAATCGTAGGTCAGGTTCAGGCCTTTCAAAGTCTGACCTAACCTGATCTATTCTCACCCCTAGTACTAACAAATATTATTTTTTATGTAGTGTACCCGTATATGTATTATTTTAATTTTTATATACATCATATTATATATATTAATATATAATATATTATCATTTTCTTTTGTGACAATGACTATTATATCCGAACAAGAGATGTCAACTTCTTAATTTTGCCCCTTCACTCTCAAATATACTATTGATAGTTAAGATTAGATAACAAAACAACACCAAAAATTGTTAGTTCAGATTTTGATATGGGGTTGTGTACCACAACTATGTTAAGATCAATCTAATTTAGTTTTTATGGATACAATGAGCTGAATTTATGGTTACATTTTAAGATGATCGTTAATAAGGAACAACTAATCATTTGGGTGTGGATTATGGAACTATGATGTTTCGAGCAATCATAGTAAAATTGTTTATACATTATTATCAATGATGTCAAGTTTTGCTGGCAGAACAGTAACGGAACAATGTTATATACTACTATTTCATTACTTAAAAAAAGTCTTATTTTAAAGAGATTAATGACTACATTGTTATTATAAAACTATTTTACACAAACAATCGACCACAATTATTTATGGTGTGGTTATTATTTTAAATAATTATAAAAATATATTAATACATCATAATCAATGATTCTTGTTGACTGTCTAACATTGTATACTCTATTTTAAATTATTAGATTCATTTTGTTTTTTTTTAACTGTACTTCCAATTTTACAAAAAAATGTACTTCAATTTAGTATTTTAGTCTTAAAATTAAGAGGCGTTAATGCTCATTTATTTGTGGGCCTTCAAGGCTTCTGTTTTTGTCATCCGGAACAAGCTTAATACCCATTTCTTTGTGGGGCCTTCTATGCTAAACAAGTGACGTGACCGCAGAGGCCCAATATCTACATGATAATATTGTCTTCTTAGTTCCTTCTTCTTTTATTGAAAGTTGGATTTCATACTTCACAGTGGATCCTATACCCCCTTATTTACAAAATTTAAGTTTGAAATGTTTAAAATAGCCTTAAGTAAATCGTACAAATTAAAAGTATCATTATACCCCCATAATTTGTATTTCTTCACCAAAAAATTTAGAAGGAACTAAATTTTTGGTAGTCATTTTTAATACCGTAAATTTCATTTTTGAAATTTCAGGGAGTTTCATCTAAAAATATGAAATTTTCAGAAGTTTCATCCAGAAATTTGAAATTTCCAGTAATTTGTTTTCAATACCAGAAATTTTAAATTTTTGGGTAAAATTATCGGAAATTTCATTTTCTGAAATTTCTGATATTGACTCATAACTATCAGAAATGTCATTTCTCATCGAATTTTTTGGAACAATGTTTTTTTTTTCATTCTATTTTTTTTAGTGAGGACCAGAGCGAGTAATGATAATAGTTATTCGATTTTGTCGGTCAATCTCTCTTGACCATGATATGACACCTTCTCGTGACTCAAAAATTTTGATCAATTACGAATGTTTCAATCAAATCTATACATAATGAATGTGTTTTTTCCACCCCTATTTAAAAAAAAAAAGGTTAAAAAATTCAACAACAAAAAAATACATATCGAATTTTTGAAATTTATGGTCGAGTAAAAGTAACTACCAGAAATTTAAAAAATTTGAAATTTACGGTATTATAAAATTAATTACCGAAAATTTGTTGGCGAAATTTCTGGTAAACAAATTTTATAATTGGAAATTTTTAAAATGAAATTTCCGGTAGTTATAAATTGTGTGCCGATTTTTAGGCAAAATATTTTACCGAATTTTTAGGCAAAAAAATTTTACTTACCAGATATTTAATTAAGGGTGTCAGATTTTAAAGTAACTTTTTTTTACTATTTACAGAATAAAAATGAAAGAGATAATTTTGAATTTTTAATAATTTAGGAGTATACGTCCAATTGAGGGGTACGAAATTCAACTTTTTCTTTTATTTCCTCTCATCTCGTTTAAGTCTATTAGTTAGTGGTGACATACTTACATATGGTATTTAGTTTATAGCCTCAAAGTGACTCTAGTTTTGTCATTTCATATGTTAAATGTGTCTATGGATAAAGCTGTCGATCAACTTGTATAACAAGAACATTGAGATATGCTCTTAATTAAAGACGGACTCAAATTTTTTTTAATAATATACTGTAATCTTTAAAAATTTACATTGATATCTTTAATTTTGTATATTAAATATTTTAAAATTTGATATTTGTACTTTATATCTAGAATAAATAATCAGTTTTTTTACAACATATGAGGTGACACCACCCACTAAAAACATTAAGACATCCAAAAACATAGCGCCTCCAAAAAAATTAAGACATCCTTGATGAAAATCTTACTCTGACCGTTTTAATAAATTTACTGGACAAAAAACAAATTATTTATATAATTTACATTAACCTTTTAACATGCTATAAATATTAATATTTTGTGGTCTCATAAATATTTTTAGGAAAACGTTGTGCAATAAGAAACTACAAATAACGAAAACATACGGTTATAGAGTCATTTATTTTCCACCCACTCTTTCATGTCTTCCGCAATCAGTTAACCTTCTCTCAAAACCAATTTTGTTCAATCTCTCAACTATTGTAGCAAATCAAGTTTATATAATTTTTAAAAATCCATTTGCACTATTGAATAACACTTTCAATTTTTTTAAAATCATATGAATAACTAAATAATTCTATTTAATTTGATAAGTTAAATTAATATATGAAATATATTATATGTAAATGAAAAAAACTACCATTATAAGAAAAATATATATTAAAAAATATTTAATTTATTAAGAAGGTTAAACTAATCTTCATATTTTTATAATTTTAATAATTATTTTATTTTTAAATATTATAGTTTCAATAAATTTTTTTAATTCTTAGATTATAAAACATAATATAAAATTACACTTATGGTAAAATCATTCGCAGCTAACTCTTTATTTTCTCGTCAAACTATATTTTTATTCTATTTTCTTAATTAATATTTATATTTTAGTAGATTTTAATTTTTATATTTGTAACTATATTTTACGAGGGTAAACGAATAAATTACCTTTTATTGTGTGCTACTGATTTTCAACTTAGATTGTATGCAAAATGATATGGTAAAATTTCGATTTAACTTATCATATTTTGTTGACCCATAAAATATCAAATTGAGACAATAAAATTATAGCTTATCATATTTTGTCTTTCTTTACTTTATATAGTGGAATAAATATAATTATTTTATTGATAAATTGGTAATATGAATTTGGTAATTTATTTAGATAATTGGTAATGAATTTGGTAGTTAATGTTAACATACTTATAAATGTTTTTCAAAAACTAGTAATAAATATTTTTTTTTACTCAAAATAAAGAAGAATTTAATCAAATAATACTAAGATACACTGGTTTTACCATCAAAAATTGTATTATAATATATTATGTTAAATAGCACCCGCGGTCCCTTAATTTTATTTAATGTTTTAGTTTTTTTTTTTCACTTTGATCATTTATTTTTATTTTAAGTGACAATTTGTTTTTTTTATGATTTAAAATGTTTACAATGTTATCATTCTTTTTACAAAAATTCAAAAAATTAATCAAAATTTTTAAACAAAACCCATAAAATTAATTATCATCTTCAATATAATGCAAATTTCATCAAATACATAACTCAAATATTCAAATAAACTCATATTTTTATCTTCAACAATATCAAATTTATCAAATAAAAAATAAAAATGTGAATTTATTAAAGTTATGAATTTGATGAAATTTGCATTATATTAAAGATGATAATTAATTTTATGGGTTTTGTTTGAAAATTTTGATAATTTTTTGTAAAAAAAATAATAACATTGTTGATATTTTAAAATATAAGAGATCAAATTGTCACTTAAAATTAAAATAAATAATTAAATTAAAAAGAAAAAAAAAAATAAATGACTAAGACGTTAATTTAAATTAAGATAAAAGACTGCGAATAATATTTAACTAATATACTATTATTATAAAAAAAATTATTATAATATACAATTAACAAATTTATAGATTTTTTTACGGTCAATAGTAAAATATATGGTACTTCCTCTTGCTCATATTGTAAATTATTTAAGATTTTTAATTTATACATTAAATATTATTGATATTATGTAAATTATTGTATATTTTCCAAAATTATTCTCGACTCTCTTATGTTGGTCAATTTTTTATTTATTTACTCATTGTAACAAACTTCCATAATAATTGAAGATATAATCTATAATGTACATTCTTGATATTTTTAAAGAAAAATAAAATGAAAAATTTGTTTTTCTTTTAAAACAAATTAAATATAAAACAAAAAAAATAAATTTTAATAATATGCTATAAAGTATTTTCAAAATTACTGGATCGGTCAAATAAAGTTAATGACATCTGATTTTAACACATATTTATAATATAAAACACATACAAACTAAAAATAAAATGTCAAAAGCAAAATATTATATATTTGTAAGGATTAATAATAAATTTGTTATAATAAAACTAAAACTAAAAAGTAATATATAGATTGATATAAAAAATATTTAAAGATAAATTAAAAAAAATGGTATTTTTTGAAAAGAAAAGGCAAGCATTGTCTAAAAAGAGTGAATTGTGAAAGTTTGTCCGAATTTGTTTCGTTTCCAATTCCATTTTTTCAATACCAATTCTTATTCTCAAGAGTCTAGAGAGAGAGAGAGAGAGAGAGAGAGAGAGAGAGATACAGAGAGACAGAGAAAGAGAGACACACGGTCGCCGCTATTGTTTATGTTTGGTTTTGAACATCAGCAGCAACAAAACATAGTCTCCTCAACTCTTCATATTTTTTTTCCAAGGTATTCTTTTCTGTTTTTCTTCTTTATTTTTTCAACTGCCCATTTTATTATTTTTATTTTACTGTTTGGTTTCTACCTCTTTTTATTCATTGGAATGGTAAAGTTTTCATCTTGATTGTTATCATGAACTTTATGGTTAGCTGTGATTTTTTATTTTTTTAATGATATTTAGTTTTTATATGAATTTTTAGGACTAACTATTAAACTTTGTTCATAAAGATATCAACTGGGTCAAGGAAAAATTAAAACTTTCTCAATGGGTTTTGGGGAGTTTTTTTTTTCAATCCAAAAGTTTGATAGAGATGAATGGCAATTTCAATATTCAATGAATGATGGATATTGGTGTCAAAATTTTCATGATTCAATTATCTCAGGTTATTATTATTATTAAGTCAAATATATGCACCGAAGCTTATGTTTAATGTTTATTTTCAATTTCTCTTTTTGAGTGTTCAAGGGATTTGTTTTAGTTGTTAGCTTAATGTATTCATTTGTTTTATCATATTGTAATTTTTTAACTGAATTTATCAGATTATAATTAGGAGTAGCATTGCTTCTGAATTAAGCCTTGGTGGAGTATATTGATTTTGAAGTTTGTAGAGTGGTGATTTAATGAGAGTATGAGTGGCACCATCAATAACACAATTAATTCAATCGAATGCTGTGAAGCTGGTATGCAGAAGAAAACTGTTTTTCAAGGATCTGGTCCTATCTTGAAGAAGACGAAACTATCGATATCGGCACATCAAGTTAAAGATAATAATGAAGCGTCGGAATGCCAAGACAAATTTGATGATATGCCTGATTGCCTCATACTTCATATTTTGTCGTTTATGGAAACCAAGGAAGCCGTTCGAACTTGTGTTTTGTCGAAAAGGTGGAGAAATCTTTGGACTTCAATTCTGTGCCTAAATTTCAACAGTAAATCGTTCCATCGGTTGGCTGATTTCAAAAAATTTGTTCTGTGGGTCCTTTCCCGTCGAGATTCGTCTCTTGTCAAAGTTCTTACGTACTGCCGCGCTAGTGTAGATTATGCTACAGATCAAAATCTATTTAACAAGGTCATTGATCATGCAACATCCCATGGCATCGAAGAAATCAGAATCAATCTTCGGGCGAAAATCTGTGGCAGCCCACCCGTCGACATACCTTTGTCATTGTTTAACTGCCAATCCTTGAAAAGGCTCGAGTTAAAAAATTGCCATCCTACAAATGTCTCGTTGCCTTTAACTTGCGAACCGATGAAGAAGTTGTTGCATTTGGAACATTTTACGGTCGATCCTGATAGAGCTGAATTTTCAAATTCATTTGCCTGTTTAGCAAATCTTTTCGGTTTTACAACATTGACAACTTTGAGTCTCAGCAACATGACACTGAGTTGTACAGGAATTGACTCTCTGAATCCATTTGTAAACTGTGTCAATTTAAAGAATCTGCACTTGAGTAAAATGAGCTTTAAGTCGGAATTAGTACCTAAGGATTTTGTGATATCAGCTCCGCGACTCAATCACTTGACTCTAACGTGCAACCGTTTTAAATGTAAAATTGTTGTTGCTGCACCACAGCTTATCAATTTCAGCTACTTATATTTTAGTCCTTGTGCCTTCTTTGAGTTTAGCATTCCTTCTTTGGATGACTTAACCTTTGATATCCGCGAACCAAATAATCAATCTGAAGAACCTCATCAGAGGCGGGGACAAATGACTTCACATGGTTCGATCAATATGATTCGGGGGCATCATGATACCAAACTATCTTTCTCTACAGCTGAGGTATGAAGAGATTTGAATTGTTTGTGAAGTGCAGTTTGGTTGTTTATAAAGCGAAAAAGTTTTAACCGATTTGTTTTTCAGGTTACCTGTGGGATTGCTGTCATGCCAGAGAAAGAAGAACGTTCATCGATTAGTAAATGGAAGTCACTGAACTTACATGCTGGATCAACATACAAAATATTCATTAACAACCTTGACCATATAACTGCATATTTCCGGCGTTTCTCTCAGAATGAAGACTTTGAGATTGTGACTGTTTAGAAGGTATTCATATATCTTGTCATCATATCCTTAAATATTACTGGTCATTTTTTGTTACTTTGAAGATAAGTTTTTAGAACTTATTTCCAGTTCAAACTATATTCTTTACTTAATAGCTAATCAGATATCACTATGAAATAACTTTTGGTGTAATGGTTGATTATTATTTGTAATCGGTGAATAACACTACTACTAAACATGATAGGAAGCTCTGAAGGAATTAGCTCAAAGAGTTGATGATATTTTTTGTTTGATTGAATTTGATCAAAAATAAAACTTCTCCTCAAAGTGCTTCCCCTTCACAAAGGGGTTTCCTTTTCTTACTAATAATAATTGCACATACTAAGGGTATGTTTTGATATACAACTTAATTAAGTGTTCATTGTATAAACACTTATGTATAAGCTATTTTTATGGTCAGAGAAAAAATACGGTCTAATTGTTATCATGTTAGTTATAAGTTGTTTTCACAAGTTAACTATAAAAGCTTATCGAGGTTAGCTGAAAATAGTTTATGGACATGTTATAAGTTGTTTTCATAAACTATCCCCAACATCCTGTCAAGTGCTTATTACCAGTAGATAAACTCAGATAAGTTGTTCATAAGTCAATCCAAACACAACCAATGTTCTTTTCAAATGCTATATCTAATATATGTGTGTGCGCGCACGCGCGCCCCTTTTCTAGTAACCACACCCTTTTATTCTAACCTTATAGGCTGCAAAACAATTTTGACTTTGAATACCTGAACAACCTCTTCAACTTTCACCTCATCCATAAAATTTGGAGTTGGAAAGTGACTAGTTTTGATACTTTTCCCATTCTGACAATTTGGTTTAAGGTTTAATTACTCTGAAGTTTTCTAAACTATTTGGAGAATTTTAAATAGGTCTATGTACTAAACACATGTCACTCGATCCCCTATGCCTTTCGCCATACCAATTTGTAATTAGGTCCCTAAATAATGAGACCCAAGGTTCCATACATGCATTTACTAAGCATGTTGAAGTATGATTATGCGTCTTCATTGTTATGCAAATCATCAATTCTTTTCTTTGTTTTTTATATGGTGTAGGTCAAAATCATTATTGAATGTTTTGTGCAAGTAAAATTTCCCCTCTATCTATGTGAAATCATTTCAATGTTCTTGTTTTGGGATACATGGTATTGTATATGCTATTCTTCTAATTAAAATCAATTGAAAGTAGTGGAATGAAACTTTTATTGTCGTAAAATTTATTGTGTGGAAAGTATGTTAGAATTTGTGTTGGGCCCTACACAACCCCCACTTATAAACACTTTGTCATATTTTATTGCATCCAATGTCGGGCTCTTAACACTCCCCTTTCACGTCCAAGACTGGACATCTAGACATGAGTGGTCCGATAGCGGTAATTTGATAGCAGGTGGCCTTATAGGAGTATTGCATTTCCCCCTGTCTTTGCTTGTTTTGAATATGTCATTATGATTTTCTTTATTTTTAGTTTTCATCCCATTTTCATTTACCGTTATACTTTTGTTGGTTACGCTCCTTTTTCTTCCAGTTACATCCAAATTGGCTACATGAACTCAATTTATGTATCATACGCGGACTTAATTTTACGCGAACTCAGTTCACCTTAGTAACCTATTTTGGTGTAACTAGAAAAAACAGGGGTGTGTTTAGCAAAAGTGTTGTTTTTAGTCTTTCTAAGGTTAGTGGTTCAGTTCAAACTTTGATTGTTTTTCTCATTTTTGAATGTAGATGAAGAATATTCTGCGGAGGAGATTTGGCTTATGCTTAGGTGAAAGTTTTAACCCAACACTTTTCCTTACACAAGTTGAGCAAGGACAAGAGCTTGGTTATATTTTGCATGAGAAAGTATTTGGATATACGCCTATATTTGGCAATTATAGAAATTAGATCACAATGAAATATAAATTTTTATACTTTTTGCCAAAACATTACTGGCTACTTTTTTATTTATCAAATTTATTTTATTTTGCAAAAATTTGTGGAGCAAAGGAGTTTAACTATTATATACAGACAATGTAAGTCGATTCTTTTTACAATTTTTTTTATTGCATTTCATTAAGAACCTTGCAGCACACTCTTTATTGATTAAAATTATTCATAATGTTCTTATCTAATTTATATGAAATTAACTTAATTTGGCGAGATCAATAAGAATTGCAACAAATAGAAAAGAATCCGTAGAGTGTTATTAGTATTGAAATAAAAAGAAAGCAACTCCTAGTAAAAAATTTACGGTTCAATTCCTAGATATCAACATACCACAAATTAACATTTATCATTAAAAAATCCACTTGGTCCATTCTCAAGTTTAGCATTCACACTCAACCTCCTATGACTATGAATAACCATGTTTATCTCAAAGCAAAAATATTTGAATAAAGTTTTTGTTTCCTATATTTACTCATTCACGATTTTGGGTTTCTTTATTCTAAATTCATGATTTTACAATTGAATTGATGACGTAAAAGATTTTTTAAGTGAGAATCAACTTATACCATGTCTAATAGAAAATGTGATTTTTTTTTTGTAATATAAATTATTTTATATTTATAAAAGTCTCAAATATATTGTCAGCATTACATTTAGATGAGTTTTATTTTTATTTTTATTATGTATTTCAATTGTTACTTTAAATTTGGATTTGGATTTTGTATATTATCTTTATGTACTCTAAAAAATCCTTTTTTTTTATAATGGAAAATTTTCATTTGAAGAGTTCTTAAAAAGTATCATTAGAAAATTTATTAGCAAAATAATGTTAATTTGTTAAAATTTCTATTATTCTCTTATTTTTCATTTATACACATAATCAAATGGTAACTCATTGTAAAGCAGAATGAGTAAGAAATGTGTCCAATATTTTAATTCATGTAATGTAAGTATGTAAACATGCAAAAAATGTCAGAAATTTCAACCAAACTTTAGTGTAGTCAATAGTAACAATGATAAGAAAACGAACAATGCAAAAAAGTAATTAACACACAATAATGATAATAGTGATGAGTGAAAAAAGAATTAATTAAGAGGTAGAAGCTTTTTAGACATGCAAGCTAATCAATGGATCAATCATGTTACTGTAAATTGTAGAAAAGTAAGGAAGGACTATTAACCATGAATGATGATATTAATTATTATAAAACATAAAGTAGACCTATCAATATCATTCTCTCTCTCCCTCTCTCTTTCAATATGCCTATGGATCTACTACATGTCTATCTGCATATACAAATGATACCCTCTTTTTACATGCTTGCTTTTTCTTCCCTTTTTTCTGCTTACTTTACAACAGAAAAAGGAGTATGAGTGTGTTTATAAGCAAAAGTTTATTATTATAGCCAAATATTTGAGTTCAGTTAAATTAAAGCATATTCTATTATATTTATATAAAATACAATACAATAGAAAAAGAAACGATTTTTCAGAGATTATAAGAAAGAGAACAGAGGAAAAAGACAGAAACAGCAACGTCAGAGTTATACCATAGCTAGTGTTCTTCTTTATTGCTTTTCTGGTTTCTAGTATTGTTGTTTTGGGTTACTCTCTCTCTCTTAGTTTCAACTTTGAAAAATTGGGTCTTCATTTTTTTTTTCATTATTAGTGTGGCAATCACATAATTTTCTTGGTGTATAAAAAAAAAACAATTTTTTTCTCTTGGGTTAGTACTAATTTCAAACAAGTAGTGGAAACAATTGAAGTTTAATACTTCAATATGATTTTGTAGTGGAAACAATTAATATTTTTTTCTCTCTCTCTCTCTACTTTTTTTCATTTTTGTTTTATCTGCTGGAGACAATAATTTCAAAGACTATTCATTCATGAGTTGTATATCATATTTTGCATCTTTAATCTGTTCTGATCTTTCTCTCACTACTCACTAGTTTCTGTCTGTGCTAAAGTTCACTTTTTTTTTTCTTTTCTGTTTTGGGTAACCCTTTTCTGCAGATCCCAGAAACAGCAAGACTTGTAGCATAAGAAAAAAAAAATCAGATCCATTGAACATGTTACTGTCTTAGGATTCAAAAAATTACTCCAAACATAGGAGAAAACATTAGTTGAAGAAAACATGTCTAATTTGACTTCTGCATCTGGTGAAGCGAGTGCTAATTCTTCAGCCAACATAATTGAAAACTTTTCTGCTCAACAAACTCAAACTCATGATGAAGCTCCTTCTAAGAAAAGGAGAAATCTTCCTGGCAATCCAGGTTTATTTTGTTAAGTTCTAGCATATTTTGTTTTTGGTATATTTAGTATACTTTAGATTCACAGTTAATTTGACTGAGTACATGTTTGGTTTCACGGTAAGACATATAAAATCTCGGTGAGTATAGTTTTTGCAAAATCACGGTACTTCATATAGATATTTTGACAATTCCATTGCAAAATATAATTTTTAAGAAAATCATACTAGCATAGTGATTATGTGAAACATGCATTTAACATGTGTTAGTTGTTTTGTTTTGTATTAATAATTTTAGACCCAGAAGCTGAAGTTATAGCTTTATCACCAAAGACACTTATGGCAACAAACAGATTCATTTGTGAGATCTGTAAGAAAGGATTTCAAAGAGAACAGAATCTTCAACTTCATAGAAGAGGACACAATTTACCATGGAAGTTGAAGCAAAGAACAAACAATGAGATAATTAGGAAGAAAGTTTATGTGTGTCCAGAAGCAACATGTGTGCACCATGAAGCATCAAGAGCCTTAGGAGACCTAACTGGTATCAAGAAGCACTTTTCAAGAAAGCACGGTGAGAAGAAGTGGAAATGTGAGAAATGCTCTAAGAAGTATGCAGTTCAATCAGATTGGAAAGCTCACTCAAAAACATGTGGTACAAGAGAATACAAATGTGACTGTGGAACCCTCTTCTCAAGGAGGGACAGTTTCATAACACACAGAGCTTTCTGTGATGCATTAGCAGAGGAAAGTTCAAATTCAAAGGGTTTGATGAATCAAGTTTTGCCATTAAAGAAAGAGCATGAAAATATAAACTTTTTAATAAGAGAACAAGAAATAGAAATACCCTGTTGGCTTGGTGAATCTTTAAGCATCCATGAAAACCCTAACCCTAGAAATACACTTCCATCATCATCATCATCTTCACCTCACATGTCAGCTACAGCATTGTTGCAGAAAGCAGCACAGATGGGTGCTAAAACCTCATCACAATCACAAACATTCATCAGTGGGACCCACCAACATGGTCACGTGTCTCTTGTTGACTTTGTCAAAAACAACAACAACAACATGGTAACCTCAAATGTTAATTTTGGTTTGAGTATGTGTGAAGAAGAAGAAGAAGAAATGATACTTAATGATCATCATGCTTTCATCATAAACTCTTTCACTTCCTTTAATGAGGATGCTTTTGCTGGGAATATTCTTAATTCAAAAAATGATAATGGAGGAAGTGATGGATTTACAAGAGATTTTTTGGGTCTTAAACCTCTATCTCATAGTGATATAGTACTTATGGAAAATTGCATCAAATCTTCTTCTTCTTCTTCTTCTCATCATCAACAAAAACCTTCTCAAGGTAATTAATTACTTTGGTCTTTTATTCTCTCAATCTTCCCTAAGGGAAGGAAGTACCTTCGAATATTCCCATTATTTTACAAATATGCATCACCTTCATTTTACTTATCTTTAAGTTTTAGAGTTTAAATCAAGATTATGCGGAGTTAAAATCAAAATCAAATATTATTAATAGTATAATGTGATTGATCGACACAATAAAACAAAACACTTCAGAGTGACATGTAAATAAATTAAATTATAAGTTATATAGTGCAATAATATGTGTTCATAATTCATAGAGTTAAATATTAGAAACCTAGCTAGTTGGTAATTGAACACAATCCCCGGTATTGATTATAATATTCTATCCATTATATTTTATCGTCTTCATACTAAATAAACAAAAAAATATATGCATTTACTGGTTTAAGATGTAAGTAAATTTAACTATTTTATGCTATTTAATTATTTCATTAGAGAAATTACATATTTGTTGATAGATAAATTTATTAATTAACATTCAATGCAAATTCCAGCCAACTAGCTCGTATACCTGGGACAAATTCTATTAGGCTTAAGTTTTTGCTTATAGTTCTTACAAAGAATGTTAATATTTTGTGTTTTTGATACTTGTTTGAATTAGTCGTGTAAAATAAATTTGATATCGTACTTTACGAATTAAAATCAATATGTCCACGAATTATAAGGATTAATTAAATTAACATAGATTTTGTCATAAATAAATAAATTAACATAGATAAACTATTATAGGACTAAAATCAAATGTATTTTTTGGAATTAAAGTCTACTAAATATTTTTTACAAATAAAAACCTAAAAACAAGTATATATGGAAAATGTCTTTGAGATATTATAACACAATATTTCATATATAGATAAAACCAAAAAACTGTTTATAAATTAAATATATAGATACAATGACTCTCATTGTTATGTATTTTATGTGCAAATTTTTTTATACTGTCATGATATTACAATTATTGATAAACACATTTTTAGACGTAATTATAATAAAAGTTAAATATTTTTAATTATTTAATAATTATAATTAATTGATAACATAAAAATTCTTTATATTATATTAATAATGTATATAAATTAACTAATTAAATTTTCTATACAGTATGTCTCATATACCGGGATGATAACTATTTCAATATATGAACATATGTTATTTTGTCATTTTATGGCAGTGACACCTGTCAAGTAATTTTAAGAAAACGTCTTGATTCTATGATGTGGTTAAAAATGAAATAGGAATCTATGACATAATACCAGAGTTGGGAATATATATATATAATTCAATTTTCATCACTTGGTAGTATTTCTTAATTTTTTATATATAGACAATAATTTTTTTTCCCATTTGGAGTGGAGTAGTGATACTTTCTTTTTAATTATAATAAATTGAGATTTGGCATAATATTCTTTTCTGACAAGAGTTTGTCTTATTGTAATTTTTGCCATTGGATTCAATTCAAGTTGTTAGTATGTCTGTCGTGATAGGAATAACATGTTCGGTCCTTATCACACTTTCTTTGTCTTCTTTATTTTGTATTTCATGTAGCTTTACAGATGTTAAAGAAACTAGACCCCTAGTTGTATTTTTTTCCTTCATATAACTCTACTTTCACAAGTCAAATAAAAATCAATAACATCAATTAAAATAATAATGTGATGTTGAATACTTCTTGTAATCTTGTGATTTCGTTTATAATATAACATTGAGCAATAATAACAACTTTTTATTTATTCAGTAACACATTTTTTGTTTGATGCAAGCTCTTCATTTCTTTATCTTATTTTTTGGTGCAATGGATCAATAGGGAAATTGGGATGGGATGGGATGGGCTTGGATTTAAAGCATTGGATTGTTTGTGATGGGAGGACACGTGGCAATGGTGTGCATGTTCGCTTGATTTAGGTTTAGATTTGTTGTTTGAGAGATGATAATTAGTGTTTTTTATATAATAAAATTACATTAAAGAGGTTACAACTAATACTCCAAACTCATTACAAACGAAAGTGTTGCAACAGTGCTAAGCAATTCGTCGGATTTACAAGCGAATATAAAGATTTGAGATAATGATTATTAAATGTTTTTAAAATTTGAATTAGACTCTACTTAGTTTCCATAAAATCGATATATAGATTGACACTATTTATAAGTATTTTGTCAAATCTTATATTTTTAACTTTTAACATAAATTTCTCAATGAACAAACTAGTAAATACTTTGTACAAATATGGTAATAAAAAAAATTAAGGAAGCATAAAGTCAAAAAATATAAAAATAGATAAGGAAGCATTTGTTAACGATGTTATCATGTGTATAAATAAGGAAACATTTGCTAACGTTGGTTCGACCTTGGTATACATGATCAATTCTTTAAATAAATACTCCTCTTTTAATTAGAAATATTTATAAAAAAATTAATCTATTAAAAAAAATATTTTGTTTACTTGTTGTAACATCTTAATTATTTAGTAGAATATTATGTTAGAATTCAAGTGTGATCGAATAGTTTGATATCGACTAAAAAAGGATTACATAAATAATATATATGAGTTGGGTTCTATATATTTTTTCACTACTCTAAGGTGGACAAAACACCACACAATTACATTACATGATAGAAATTAATGTAAGCTAATTTTGAAGGTATGGCACACCTCGAGACCAAGGCACTACAACCCCAACTAGATGCACCAGACACTAACTAAGCAAGAAATCAAACTAATAATAGCAAGCACCATGCATGGGGCATGGCTCTTCAGCACTTATAACATACGCAGGGACACAACACCAAGCTGATGACAACATATGGAACACCTTTTAATTATGCTCCCTTTTCGCTTCAAAAAACATTATATTCAATGTTTTAATATTTTGAGAGGATTTAATGTTTCGTTTTTTTTCTTCCAAATCATTAGCTTGTTATGTTGAAGAGTGAGAAGTGTGTTTCATTAGTTGATACTAGAGGTGTACAACTATAGAAAATGTATTTGTAGATGATTCACATTTAAAGGAGAGATCCATTCTTGGAATTAATTATGAATTATAAAATTTATTGTTTTGGTAGAGTTACTGTTTATTTAAAATTAATTCATTTTTATAAATTTCAAAAGTTTTGAGGTAAAAATATAAATATCAAAAGAAAAGTTGTTTAAAATGGAAACTTTTTAAAATTGGGCCAAAATGAAATTTTGAAAAAGTTGAAGGATTAATTTTGTAAATTTTAAAAAGTTGTTCATATCATTTCATGATCAATACAATATGAAACATGAAAATATTGAAGTGAGGTAAATGCCCCGCTAAGACTTGATAATTTTGTAAATTTTAAAAAGTTGTTCATATCATTTCATGATCAATACAATATGAAACATGAAAATATTGAAGTGAGGTAAATGCCCCGCTAAGACTTGAGCTTAGAGGTGTTAGAAGCAAACCGATGAACTCAAAGACCCAAATTAAATCAATTAAATCCATTTAATTTTTTTTTTTTTGAGTCTAAACCAAATCAATCAAGTTCAATATTTATTGGTTTGGGTATCAGTTTTACATCATTCAAAATCGATCACCTGAAATTCAAACCAGACTATTATATTTTATTATTATATCTATTATTTTATACTATATTATTATATTTATCTTAAAAAAATGTATTGTATTCATGTAGTTTTTTATAATTATATATTATCTTTTTTTATTGTAACTTATATACTTATTTTAATTGTATAAAAATTCTATGTGTTTGAATAAAAGTTAATTTATTTTATATTTTTAAAATATCAGTCCAATCGAACCAAACCAAGCCAATCAATTTTTTATCGATTTAGTTTGGTTCGTATTTCCCAAGTAAAAATTATCAAAACCAAATCAATTACTTTTTATTGGTTCAAATTTATTTTCTCTCAAAAACCAAACTAAACCGATTCGTTACCTCCTACTTGAACTACCTCATTTCTTTGCCTCCTTAGAGTTAACGAAAAATAAAAAAATAAAGAGAATTAATGTTTACTATCCTTGATGGTGGACCCAATATTAAACACACCGTCCCAACATTATTAAAAGGATCAGTTACTCGTTTGAGTGTAGCTCAAAGTCAACATTTTCAAGCTAAAGCTCATGGATCCAAAACTTTTTATATTGATATTACATGAAAATTAAACTCAATTAAAATTGCTTAAATTTATATTTGAAAAAAAATACATAATTAAATTCTTTCATTTTGAAAATTATTTAAATTTATCATCTAAACAAGATAATTTATATTAATGTATTTAAATTATCCTAAAAGGTTATAATTCTCTCATTCATACGTTTTTAAAGTTTTGGATGGAGATATGATATTAACTCATTACTGCTATTGGTGCTCTCCAAACTACAATTTCAAGGTCCACCTTCTTCAACCAAAACTTCAAGTTCAGTGTCACACTCACTTTTACCATCACCCTCAAACTTGTATTCATCAACACCAGTAACGATTTCCTCCTCAATAATTTGTCTCTTTTTTATTGTAGTCATTCTTATTATAATTGGAGTATCAATAAGATGCTCCACATGAGTTTCTATAATTTCATAACTTTTAATATCTCTAACAAATTGGATAACATCAACATTAGAGTTAAGAGGCTTCAATTCGTGAGTAAGTGAAAGCTTCACGTGTCTATATAATAAATATTTGATTTTTTTATAATCCAAAATTGTCACCTATTTTTTTATATCCATATACGACATTCAATCAACATTCCAATTTATTTCATCAATTTGACCTTGAACGTTCATTTTTCAATGATTATTTACAAACATGCCACAATGATATATTCTTAATCTAACATTTTGAACAATGGTTGGTCTATAAAAATCAACACTTGATTCCATAAAGCTACAAATAAACCCTAAACAAAATAACATAACATGCGCACAATCATTTTTTAACATAAATGGACTCAAAAAATATTTTTCAATACAACTACACAAAAATGTTCTTTAGTTTTTAATTCAACAACATTAACTAAAACTCTTACGGATTATGCTTTTAGGACTATTGAACTAGTATCTCTAATTTGTTTTATTTCCAAAATGTAAATATAAATGTACAAAAAAGTATTATAAAGAAAATAAAAGTAGTGCATTTAAAGTGTAAAACAACTTTATACTAATATCTTATCACAGTTCGCCACAATATCAACTAATTTAAAAATTATCTTATTTAAAAATTACATTGTGTGATGTATAAAACAATATGATTAAAATTAAACTATAATATAACATTATTAATTCCTTTCCTTTACACTCTATTATAAGTATATTAAAATACTGCTTTACATTATTAATACCTTTCCTTTACACTCTATTATAAGTATATTAATAATAACTAATTAAAATCAAAGTTAAATATGATATCCATATATATCACTACAATAGTTACCACATGTCCACATCAGGTAAAATGTTTAAAATTTTAAAAACTGAGGTCAAAATTGCAAAAATAAATAAATAAGGGAACTAAAATTAAGATAGATCAAAATTGCATTAAGCAATAATAATAATAATAACTTAAAGTTTGTATTGAAATAGTTTTAGCAGTTGGTGTGAATGAGAATCCGACTGAAGAACCCCAACGCCGGTGCTTCCATACCGCTGGCGATGGCAAAGAAGCGAAGTTCCAAAACTACCCTTCTTTTGATCTTCATCTCTTTCATTGCATTTTGTGCCTTTGTTCCTGTTTTCGCTCCTCTTCCTTCTCTTCCATCTCATTACCAACATGCCCATCATTCTCATCCCAATAAAGTACTTTCCTTTACTCTTTTTTTCTCTAAATTTGTTTCTGGGTATTGTCAATTAGCTCTCTATTTGATTTATCAACTCTCTGGTTGTTAATTAATTAATTTAATTAAAAGCTAAGCAAACTATTCTTTCTTGGTCAACGGAAATATATTAACTAGAAAAATAACAATGTTAAGTTTTTGCAATTTTGTTTAGGTTGTCTTCCTAAATTGGCAGAAGAGTTCAGCATGAAGTTATTGTAGTTGCTCTAAATAGTTTCCCTTGTTGAATGAGTAATATTTGTTAGTGAAAATGTGTTTAACTTTTAGCCGTTTTTATTGAAATTTAAAAAAAAACGAAGTTATCATCATATAAATACTGTTTTCAAGTTTGAGATATTTTGATCTGTAGATTTTTTATGTTTTACAACTGAGCTCCCTTGTGATTGTTTTAATCAGGTCAATAGGAAGTTTGAGATTGCAAATGATATGTTTTGGAAAGATGGTAAACCTTTTCGGATCATCGGTGGTGACTTGCATTACTTTCGAGTGCATCCAGAGGTATACATCTTGCTTACATCTCTTAATGTAGTGCAATGAATTTTTACAAATGTCCATAATTCATTCAAATCATAAAAGCATTGTAAATTGTAATCAATCACAATACTATTGCTTCTTCAATTTTAAATTTTATGCACTTACTCACCAACATTTTGAAGTGATGGGACATGAAGAAAAAGCTAATAGCGCATAAAAGCTATGCACTTAATTTTTATTTTTCTTTCAAATAGAACATTTATTTGTTAATTAGTTGGTGATGCCAGCCTGTTAATTTGCAAGTCATTAGTAGTCAATGTGTTTGGAAGTTTTTTTCCACATCAAGCCTTCATTAGAAATGATGGAAAATTTGCAATCAGTTTAGGCATAGTAGATCTGCGCACGAATTGCAACTTCTGTACTATATTCACCAATTTTAACTACTCTGATAGGAAATAGGCAATATGTAGAATAAAATGGTGACAATTTTGGGCATAGAAGAATGTTTTTGGAAAAGTTTTTGCTTGCAGACAAATCTTTCTATGGTTTCTCATTATAATTCAGACATAATAACTGTCATGTTAAAGTGGAAGTAGGACAAGAAAGTGGAGTTATCTGTCATTGCAATTGGCACCTCTTTTTAATCTTCCTTATTTTAAATGCTTTTTTATGGTGTTATCATTTTCTTTCTAATTTACAGTATTGGGAAGATAGACTGTTAAAAGCCAAGGCATTGGGCTTGAACACAATTCAGACATATGTACCTTGGAATCTGCATGAACCAACACCAGGAAATCTTGTTTTTGAGGGTATTGCAAATATTGAATCATTCCTCAACCTTTGTCACAAACTTGATCTCCTTGTGATGGTTCGAGCCGGACCATACATATGTGCAGGTTAGCTCTCCCATAACTTAAATACCTATCTTCTTGATGTTGATACTTTGTTAATAATGATGACCAAGAATTCAATATGATGATAGTTACAGTGATTTATTTCAGAGTGGGACTGGGGTGGTTTCCCAAGTTGGTTATATTCCATGAACCCATTGCCCAAACCCAGATCATCGGATCCTACTTTTCTTCAACTGGTATGCTTTCCTTATTATATCTTATGATAACATCAATCTACCTTGCAACCAACTTCACAATACTAATCTTGTGGTTGGATTTGTATTTTATGTTTTTTTATTCAAGATTTCTATCTCTTATATAGCTGCATTATTCTCTTTTTATGAGGGAGCCATACAATGCTCGTTATGAATTGCATTATATTAGCTTAATTAAACCATATAGTATACTAGTATTTGTTATTTATCTGAAAGGAAAATGTGATTTTTTTTTTGTGGCTTCACTGTAACAATGTCTGAGTGGTTTACATGGAATAGGTTAAACAAACCCTTATGATTATTATGCTGATAACTTTATGTAAACAATGCTAGATTGTGTATCTAAAAACTTAGATATTCATTAAACATCTACTTGCTTTAAAACATTTTCTTTACGTCCTTCTCCATTTTATACATTATTATCATTGAGGTTTGAACTTATTATAGTTTGGTATTTAAGGTTGAAAGTGTCAGAAAATAGGGTTTGATGCCCTTTTTGCCTTGATATTTCTCGGTATAAATAATCGTTACAACATTTATATCTAATAATTACAAATTAAGAGGATCAAATCAAATCCTGATTTGTCTAACTAATTTTAGAAAGACTGATAAATATAATTATACATTATTATTTATTTCCTGATTCACATCCCCCCTCAAATTGATGCGGCTGGTCAAGAAGCATCAATTTGCTAACTAGAAACTGATGGCGCGGGCGAGGAACAGCTTTGGTAAGAATGTCTGCAACTTGAAACTGAGTATTGATGTGAGGGATGGATATAATCTGATTATCATAGGCCTCACGGATAGAGTGACAATCTACTTCAATATGTTTGGTGCGCTCATGAAAAACAGGATTTGCAACAATTTGAATAGCACTTGTATTGTCGGCATAGAGAGACGTCGGCTCTGTTTGAGGGAATCCAAGTTCAGCCAAAAGACCACGAAGCCAAATTATCTCAGAACAAGCAGTAGACATAGCACGATATTCTGATTCTGTAGAGGATTTAGAGACTCTTGCTTGTTTCTTACTTTTCCATGATATCAGTGAAGAACCGAGAAACATGCACCAACCGGTGACTAATCGCCGAGTGTCGGGACACCCTGCCTAATCAGCATCACTATAGGCAATCAATTTGGGAATTGTGCCAATAGGAAAGAAGAGACCTCGTTGAGAGGTACCTAGCAAATAGCGAATTATGCGACGAACTGCTGCCAAGTGAAGGTGGCGAGGAGAGTGCATGAACTGACTTACTTGTTGAACAGCAAATGATATGTCAGGACGAGTAATTGTCAAATAATTAAGACTACCCACAAGTTGTCGATACAATAAGGGATCCGACAATAGATCACCCTCATCGCGGTGATATTTCACATTAACCTCAAGAGGAGTATCTACCGGATTAGCTGATTGTAGGCCCGCCATAGAAATAAGGTCTGTCGCATACTTATGTTGATGAAGAAATATACCCTTTGAGGTAGAATGAACCTCAAGGCCAAGGAAATACTGCAAGTTTCCAAGATCTTTCATATGAAATGCAGTTTGCAATTGATGTTTAAGTTCTTGGATAGATGCCTGGTCAGATCCAGTAATAACCATATCATCAACATAAAGGAGGAGTAGAACAATGCCTGTAGATGTGCGATGAATAAATAAAGAGGAGTCATGTTGACTCTGAATGAAGGAGAAACCAAGTAAAGTGGAACGAAATTTCTCATACCATGCTCTAGGTGCTTGTTTCAAACCATATAAAGAGCGTTTGAGCTTGCACACACCATGAGATGAAGAAAATAGACCTTGAGGAGGAGTCATATAAATATCTTCAGTGAGATCACCGTGAAGAAATGCATTCTTCACGTCCATTTGATAAAGAATCCACCCATTAGAAGCAGCTATAGAGAGTACAGTGCGAACAGTTGTCATTTTGGCTACCGGTGCAAATGTCTCATCATAATCAATTCCATATTCCTGTTTGTTTCCTAAGGCAACCAATCGAGCCTTGTACCGATTCAAGGACCCATCAGAATTCAATTTAATAGAATACACCCATTTACAACCTATGGGTTTAATATGAGGAGGACAAGAGACAATATCCCATGTGAAATTCTCTTGAAGAGCCTGAGGTTCCTCATTCATTGCTTTTATCCAGCGCACATCTTTAACAGCCTGTGAGTAACAAGTAGGAATAGATATGCTAGAGAGAGATGCAGACAAAGAAGCATGTGAGGAGTTATACCTGTCTGGTGAATATCTATCGGGTGCACGAGACGCTCTGCTAGAACGTCGTGGTGCAACCGCAACAGGATCAGGTGGCGGATCAGGGTCGAGAAGGGGGGTTATAACCTGTTGTTTGTGTTTTCTAACATATACATTTCCTGGTTTAAAACGTTCTATAGATTGAGGCATAGTAGAAAAATTGGGAAGAATAGCAATATCATTCATGGCATGAGAAAGACAGTGAAACATAAATTGATTATCAAAAAATGTTACGTTCCTAGAAATGCGAAAGCGCTGGTTAGAAACATCATAACACACAAAACCCTTATGAGAGTTACTATACCCCATAAATGCGCATTGAGCAGATTGCGCTCCAAGTTTATGTCTTTCAAATGGAGGTAGGTGAACAAAACACACACATCCAAAAGTATGTAAATCACTATAATCAGGCTGAATTTTAAAAAGACGAAAAAAAGGGGAGTCAAGATCAATAACTGTAGAAGGAAGACGATT
>NC_021160.2:52516499-52521604 GCF_000331145.2 Cicer arietinum
TGCACAGAATGTTGTGTTGGTCGTGGAGGGCGCGTGGGACAATCAGAGATAATATGACCGTGCTTCTTGCAATAATTACAAAATTTCATATTACAATTACGAGCGACATGTCCAAACTGTTTACACGAGAAACATTGGACTTGTCGCATATCACGACCTTTACCTCGGCTTTGAGCAGCATATGCAACAGGTTCAGAAGTGACAACATCATGAGACATGGTTCCTTGAGTAAAGAGACGTTGTTCCTCTCGGAGAAGTTCACCAACACATGTATCCAAAGAAGGAACAGGATTTCTGTTCAGCAAAGCACCTCTAACAACCTCAAATTCTGGACGAAGTTTCATGAGAAATTGATCCCGCTTGCTAGTGTCGTACACAGCTTGGACATCCGCGAGAGAGGTCTTGGGAACCGCAACAAATAGAATAGCAGAGTGTTCTGTCCATAAATTCAAAAATTCAGAATAATATTCTTGAATTGACAAATTACCTTGTTTGTAGTTGGCTAACTCTAGCTCCAAATGAAAACGTTTGGCCGTATTGTCTTGGTTGTAGATACGCTTCAAATAGTTCCACATTTCTTGAGCAGTTGAAAAAGAGCGCAAATTATTGATCATATGAGGATCAATAGTATTGAGAATCCAAGAAATAATCTGAGCATCTTTGATTTCCCACGCATCTAAGGCAGTTTTCTCTATCGGTGCCTTCGAAACCCCATCAAGGTGACTCCATAATCCTTTTCCTTTAACATACATTTTGAATTGAAATTCCCAAGCAGCGTAATTCTTGCCAGTAAAACGGACACAAAAGTTGTCTCTTTCTTTTTCAGAAGTCATGCTATTGTACTAAGAAAATAATGATGACAGCAGTACAAAAACAGAGCAGGAGCAGAGAAGCAGGGCAGCAATACAGAAGCAGAGAAACAGGGCAGGAGCAGCAACAGAGAAACAGGGCAGGAGCAGCAACACAAAAACAGAGCAGGAGCAGCAACGCAGAAACAGAGCATCAACAGAGAGACATGCTCACAACGAGAGGCAGACGAAATCACGATGACAATCGACCAAGCAGCAGCAACGAGTAACACGCTCAAGCAAGGATAACCCAAAAACGAATCAAGAATCACGATCTCAGCCGCAACAGCGAGTAACGCACGAAACCAATAGTCGGACAAGGATCTATGAACAATGACGATGAGGATACGCTAGAGGGACTCGGAGACAAACAAGAACCAAGAGCAGCAAAGACGAGTGCGAGATTTCGAGAGCGACTTAGTGGTGTGTCGCTGAATAAACCCCACGATAAACTAGAATCTCACAGGTTTGATCGAACCTGCTGATACCATGTCAGAAAATAGGGTTTGATGCCCTTTTTGCCTTGATATTTCTCGGTATAAATAATCGTTACAACATTTATATCTAATAATTACAAATTAAGAGGATCAAATCAAATCCTGATTTGTCTAACTAATTTTAGAAAGACTGATAAATATAATTATACATTATTATTTATTTCCTGATTCACAAACCCTTATACATTAAACAAACCCTTATGATTATTATGCTGATAACTTTATGTAAACAATGCTAGATTGTGTATCTAAAAACTTAGATATTCATTAAACATCTACTTGCTTTAAAACATTTTCTTTACGTCCTTCTCCATTTTATACATTATTATCATTGAGGTTTGAACTTATTATAGTTTGGTATTTAAGGTTGAAAGATGGTGGAGCAACCTGCTTCCCAAATTTGTTCCTCTACTTTATGACAATGGAGGCCCTATAATAATGGTTCAGGTATGTTTTTTGGTAGAATTGGTTGATTCTATTTGTCTGATTGGCATTATTATACTAGATGTTTGCGAAACATAATATATGTTATAGTATGTTCTGATTTCACATTTCAGAAACAGAAAGTCTATGTAGTTATGTTGGAAAGTGGAAGAATTCCCATAATGGAATTATAGTGATTAGATGGAAAATGAGGAGTCATTCTGAATAGTTAATATGATATGTTTTAGAGGCAAACCACTAATACATATTATTAAAATTATATGTAGAACTAGATTGATACAAGCCCACCCCATTAAGATCACTAACATCATAAGACTTGAAAAACGGTATGAGTCCTAATATTCTAACATTTTTCGTTCTATTTGTTTCTCCAAAACTTGAGTTATGTATCATTTCTTAACATGTAGTTTAAGATAGTTTGTCTTAATACGAAGATATTCCCCAATTGTTGTGAGTTCCTAAATGCTAGAATTTATGTATTGGTATAGGACTTAAAGTTGCCATGTTAGAATATTTTTAAGATTTATGCAGGTCTTCTCTTTTGAATTTTAACCATTTATCTTGTGAAAGGGAGATATAGATTGACACATATGACTGTTTGATACAGATTGAAAATGAGTTTGGTTCTTATGGAGATGACAAAGCATATCTCCGTCACCTGATCACACTAGCTAGAAGTCATCTTGGGCATGATCCTATTTTGTATGTGCTTTTACGTTTTTGAAGCCTATCGCACATCGTTGTTGCACTGATGTATTCTGTTGTAATATGATTTAGTCTTAGTATCTTACCCGCATGTACACTTTTAGAGTGGCCTTTTGAAAGCTGAGATTGTTAAAATCCCAGTTCCCACATCAACTAGATATGTGTCTAGGGGCTGTGTTAAGATCACATATTTGTTAGATAAATAGCCAAAGTACTGCTTATAAAGATTTGGGTAATCCTCCACCCCGAGCTACCTTTTGGGGTTGATTTTCCCTCTATTCCAACATGATATTGAAGCCTATCCTAATCCGACTATTGGGCCACTCATATAGGTGTCTAAACATCACTCTATATGTCAAATCTTGTCCAAGACGTGAAGGGCACATTAACTATATATAGCTAAAATGAAGGTGATATAAGAGAATAGACTCATATACTAGAAGCCATAAGGTTTTGTGTAAAGATGAAATTTCTTGTCGTGGTTTGTTGCTTGGCCCATTGGTGTAGGCCCCCATGCTTTTGGGCTACCTCGAAACTCCCAACAAGAGAGATAAATTAGATAATGTTCAATAGTAGCATTTTGTTAAGTTATATGATATTGAAATTTTTAATGGGTAGGTTGGTTTAAAATTGAAATATGAAATTGAATTTCAACTTCTACTTTAATGCACAAGTATACACCTCAAAATCCTAAATTTAACATGATAATGGAGAAGTGTAATATCTAGGGTAATCAGAGGAAGATCTCCTTTCTTATTATTCATTTCTTTGTGTTTCCCATTGTCAGATACACTACAGATGGAGGGTCCAAGGAAAATCTTGAGAAAGGAACTATTCGAGGGGATACCGTATTTTCAGGTGAAGCTCCGATATACTAAGTGATATTAATAAGGTCTTACAAACATCTATCTTCTCTAATCCCACTCCTTCTCTCCCTCCCTCCTTCCAAACATTAGTCGTTTGTTTCTCTAATATCTCATTAATTTCTTACATTTGGGAGCGTTGCGAATAAGTGAACTGACCTATTTTGACTTCATCTCCATTGCTTTGCCCACATTTGATTGTATAACCTAATATACATATTCTCTTTTTATAGCTGTTGACTTCACTACCGGTGATGATCCTTGGCCTGTATTCAAGTTACAGAAAGAGTTCAATGCCCCGGGAAAATCACCACCTTTGTCAACGTAGGTTTATTTGTATGTATGGATTATTATTTTTGTTTTATCATTCTAAATACTAAGAATGCTTGTCTTATCAGAGAGTTTTACACTGGGTGGCTTACACACTGGGGAGAGAAAATTGCTAGGACTGATGCCGATTTCACTGCAGCTGCTCTTGAAGAAATTTTGAGAAAAAATGGTTCTGCAGTCCTATATGTCTGTCGCAATCTATGCCTCTGTACTGTTTGAAAACCACATTATGATTGATCCTTTTGAATTGGGTCTTCTAATTTTCAGATGGCACATGGTGGTTCAAACTTTGGATTTTATAATGGAGCAAATATTGGTGGTACAGACGAGGCTGACTACAAACCTGATCTCACTTCATACGATTATGTTAGGAATTTTTCAACTCTCATGTTTGCATCTTCTATTGTGAAATGTGGTATGCACATTACAAAATTGACTATCTCATATGCAGGATGCCCCGATTAGGGAAGATGGCGACGTTGACAATTCAAAATTCAATGGTATGGTTATATTTTCTCTCATTTTCAGGCTATCAATACTCTACTTTTCAGTTTGTTGGTTATATTTTTTATAACCTTCCCTTTTCTAGTGTCTAGTGAGTATTTGCATGTTCTTACCCTAAATGTGTTTTCATGATATGCAAACAATAGTTGATAATTGAGTCAAATTGAAACTCGAAGCCTGAGTTGGATTTCCATTTCTGAATTCTCCCCACCTAACAGCATTCCGGTGATATGGATGTCATCTTCTAAGAAAGGGATTTTAATTTTTTTTCCAAGTGAAATATATCATTAGGTTACATAGTTATCATGCTCTACTCTCCACTGTTACATCATGCTAGGGTCCAACAAGTTCTTGAACCACTGTGGTACATAAGATACCGGCACCTTGATTGCAAAATAAGTCCAAAATATTATGTGCATGTGTTACGGACCAAGAGAGGTGGATATTCCACTAGGAGGAAGAGGGTAGTACAGACAGTTAGACAGTTGAATGAGAGTTGTGAGGGTCTAGTTTTGATATAAATAGACAAGGTCTTCAAGGAGGGGCACGTTTGGAGGGAAGCACTCCCATGAGCTTGCTTTGAGTCTCTGACGCCTCTGAGTAATAAAGCATTTTGTTCTCTGTCTTTTCATCTTTCAAATTCTTTAGCTTAGGACCTATCAGCATCAGCATGTAATGAATCTGGAACCTATCGAAACTCCATATGTATTGTGTTGAGAAAAAAGCAAGAGTTATCACAAACATTTGTCCACATTTCAAATGTTCAATCCTAAGTGTGAGGAGTGTGTTGAGATCCCGCAACGGTTAGAGACATGACTAAATTAGTCCTTATAACTTAGAATTTTGCTTTAGGTCTTGCTCAACCCCAAAAAACTAGTTTGTAGGGTGAGGGTTGTCCCCCCCCCCCCCCCCCC
>NC_021160.2:52521614-52534789 GCF_000331145.2 Cicer arietinum
CCCACTTATAACCATTGTTCAAGCTATATCACTATCCAAAGTAAGTTTCAACACCTTCTCACGCTTGGTCCTAGACATTTGGGGCGTGAGATTTGTAGGGACTGAATATCTGCAAAATTTAGGGCAGGTTTTGATACAAACTTAGAGGTTGGATTTGGGCCTAACTCATTAAGAAAAGCAAGCTTGTTGAGGATTGCCAAAGCCTTATCAGGACTAATTTGGCATACCTCTAGTCAAAGTGGTATCTCAACCACTTCCAACAATTTTTAACGTACTATGAGGAATTTATAGTCTATAATGTTTATACTCTAATCACTTTATACTGGCATATAAAATGATAAGTTATGTTGTAAATTAGTTACTGCAGAATATCTTTTCATTGACCCAAACTAATATTATTTTTCCTTCTGTTTTTTCTTTCTTCCAATTATTTATTAAATTTTGCAATTTTATCATGACCATACAAGTAAAATTTTATACTGGCATATTAAATGTTAAGTTATGTTGTAAATTAGTTACTGCAGAATATCTTTTCAATGACCCAAACTAATATTATTTTTCCTTCTGTTTTTTTTTTCAATTATTTATTAATTTTGCAATTTTATCATGACCATACAAGCAAATTTTAACTTTGTGTTTATCTATGTTAGCGATTCGGAGGGTTATAGCCCGATATAGCTCTGAACCCCTTCCATCTATTCCCTCTAATACTGAAAAGGCAACATATGGGCCAATCCACTTACAAAGACAATCTTCATTATTTGATATGTTTGATTTCACCAATTCCTCCAATGCTTTTGAATCAAAAAATCCGATGTCAATGGAGAATGTGGGCCAGGTATGTTATTGCTGTTCATGCTGAATTGCTGATACAAGATCTCTAACTGGTATATTATTGAAGCTTGATGCATGCGTGTTCAGTTTTTTGGTTTCTTATTGTATGTCACTGAATACAAAGCAAGGAGTGGCGGCAGAATTTTGTCCATACCGAAGGTGCAATTTGAATACTTTCCTTAATTCTCATAATTTTTGTTAGCTGCTTTCATCGTATTTCTGCTACTCGATAAATTTTACAGAATGTCTTATCTATCTAGAAGAATATAGCTTCTCTAAATATTAGAATTGTGAAATATGCAGGTGCATGACAGAGCTCAGGTATTTATGTCATGCTCTTCTGAAAGAACGGGTGCAAGACCAGCTTATGTTGGTAGTGTGGAAAGATGGTTGAATAAAAAACTCAGCCTCCCTGAATTTCAATGCCATTCTAACATCAACTTATATATTCTGGTATATACCTGTTTCTTTTTCCTATTTATTTATTTATGTAAGAATAAAATATTTTGGAGGGTCAGCACTTGAGCTGCAGATTTTCTCCTTTTAATATTTCATGGGATTTTGAAGTTTTCTATTCTTCCCACCCTATGTAGGTTGAAAACATGGGTCGTGTAAATTACGGGCCTTTCATCTTCGATAGGAAGGTAAAATTCACAAATATGATGACGCTTCTCTAAAAGTTTGATTGTAAAGTGGTTGATCTATGTCACAACTTCTACAGGGCATTCTGTCTTCTGTTTATTTGGATGGGAATAGAGTGCAAGGATGGAAAATGTTCCCTATTCCATTGCACAATCTAAATGAAGTTCCAAATTACAATCCCATCACGCAGGCTACATATTCTGCATTTGGTGAAATATCAACTTCCAGGAAAAGGTTGATGAATAAATCTGGTATGTGACAAAATACATAGTATGCTCAATCATCACTTCATTGGATTTTACATTGATGACGTTAATATGTGATCAAAGTGTTTCTTTTGTAGAAAATACTTCAAAAGAACCTGCTTTTTATTCTGGACGCTTCCTAATTGATAAATCAAGTCGGGTCAAGGATACGTTTTTGTCATTCAAAAATTGGGGAAAAGGCATTGTGTTTGTTAATGACTTCAATCTCGGTAGATATTGGCCGGTAAAACAATATTTTAAATCCTGATCTTGAATGAATTATTTGTGCAATTATGTTACGTAATTTAATTTAATACTCACTACTCAGTGATCTCTCTATCTATATGATTTTATTTTCTTTCAAATATTAATTTATGGTTCTTTAATAGTTGAGAGGACCACAGTGCAACCTCTACGTTCCTGCTCCAATCCTTAAGCAAGGAGATAATTTTTTGGTATGACTTGGCAATATTTATGATTTATGTATCTATCTTAATCTCTAGCATTCATTTATTATTGTATATATAATGTGAATTTATCTATCTTAAGTCATCATCAGTTAACATAAGTGTTACTTCAACTTCAAGGAAGATTCAAATTCTATGCGTCATTATCTATTTGTTTCTAGTGTCATTTAGTAACTTGATTTTATTTTGGGTGAATTAACTTGAATTTTCTAAAAGAATTAGGGTCCATTTGGAGTGGCTTATTTGAGCCTAACTACTGCCATAAATATTTATGAAATCATTTGAGAAAACTTATGAAAATAGCTTATTACATGTTTATAAGCTATTTTAAACTAATTTCTAAATGGGGCTATACTAATAACTTCATTTTTGTGGAAATATCATTGAGAATCACAACTTGATTGATGGTGCAAAATGTACAGGTAATATTCGAGTTGGAATCACCAGACCCCAAACTTGTGGTGCACACAGTTGATGAGCCAAACTTCACATGTGGATTTAATGGGATGAACAATAACATTCATCAGTTGTAACATATGGAGAGAAGATGTATGTAGGTTTAGAGTTTATCTGTATGGCAATTGTTATGAACTCTCTTTTACAATCATTGCTGCTATGCCTGTGTAAGGCAAAATGTGAAGCAAAAGTTTGACTTGTTGATTGGATCGTTTTTTATCAGTCCTTAAAAAAGTCGCAGTTTAAATGTCATAACATTATTATTTAGTAGTTGATAGCTTTCTATCCTACATGCAATGGACAGATTAATTCTTTAAGCGAAATTCATCAACAATTTAAGTTTAACCACTTAGTTAAATTAAAAGATATTTCTGTCTTATCATTTAACACACTATGTTTAATATATAGGAGTTTTCCAATTCAAACCGATCTAAAATATTATTTGATGTCAAATTACTGTTTAAATCGATCCAATACCAGGTTTGAATAACAATAGTCAATAAGCAAACCAATCTAATAATAATATTTTATTTCTGGTCTAGGATCCAAAATATTATTCTCCAATATTCAGTTAGATAAGTACTTTTTGCACAACAAATATCAAATTCAAATATGGTCATATACTATAAGTGATCACACATACAAAATGTCATGAATTTGACATTTTGTAGTTATATAGTAGTCAATACTTATTTTTTGAAATAAGTCCATTTTTATTTATATTTTGATATTTTAATTATATTCTTAATTGAAGTTATATGATAAACTATCTAATAGTTTTGAAATTTAAAAAACAAATGTAGGATTGTTCTATTAGTTTAGAATCTTTAATTCAATTGCTGTATTAACAAAGTTCAATATTTATTGTGAGTGCTTTATCTAAGGCCTTTAAATTTTTATTTCTGTATTTATTTTTTGTCTCTTGTTGGGGGCTTGCCCCCTTTCTCTCATTAAAAATAATATATTAATAACATATTAGTATTTTTTATAAATTACTCAAAACAATCAAAAGAAAAGGTTAATTTAAAGATAATTTTTTTTAAAGTGAAAATTTACGTTTAACAACAATTACACAGTTAGCGTGATATAGCAACACCCGCCAAAATAGTTCCATCTAAAATTTTTGAAAAAGAAATTGGAAGAATATATTCACTTGAAAACGCAAGTAAGATATATCCCCAAACTTCATTTCTTTCTTGTTTTCTTTCATTCTCGCACTGTGTGGATTTTGTTATTCATGTTGTGATTTTGGTTTCTTGAACGATTGTTGCTTTTCTTTGAAGATTCCAATTCCATTCACATAGTATGTTTTCTTGTAGTTCACACTTTCTTTAATTCATTCTGATTTCCAGATTTTGATTTCATTCTATACCATGCCCTTTTATTAACTTTTTCTTTCCTCTGTTGTCTTTTTTCTCAATTACAAATTTTCTTATTCTATCAAATTTAGGTTAACGAATTAACCTGTATACGAAATGCAGATACTGATTTTATTATGTCTCTATTCTTATTTTGCAGAAAGTTTTATCGTTGAAAGTGATCTAGCTGCTAGCTTGAGAAAGGGGGAAGGGAGTTTAATTCCAGGTAAACTATATATATATATATATATATATATATACATTAATTAAGCTCTTTGGTGAAGGATTCTAATTTTAGTTATTATTGAAATCAACTAATCTATATAGTCTTATATATTTAGGGATGGAGAAGATACCTATTTAATGTCTCTTTTTGATATGTACCATTTTGAGATTTTTCACTGCTGTATAACAATATCAAAACTAGTTTTTTAATTGGATTATCTTCTCAATCTTTTAAATACTAGTTTTTTTATGCCTTTTTCATTATATTCCTTGCCAAATAGCCACAAAATTTTGTCTTCTAATTCTTATGACTTGGATAAAACCTGGTGTCAATTCACTGATTCTGCATATTACTCTCCAATCTTTACATTAAGAAATAAATTATCAAAACACAGATCAATCTTCAAGGTAGTGGATGATATATTTTTCGATAATTACTTTTAACATTCATTAATTGATTTTCTTGCATGTAGAAATATGATTTATTTTTTTTATTGCATCTACTTGGACCATGGGAGTATTAATTTTTAAATGCAAGAGATTGTATAGGTGTTACATGATATTTTAAAATATTATGGAAATAATTAGAAAAGTTTATTTCAACTTACTTTATGACATTAAGTATTTGGAGAAACTTATAAAAATAGCTTATAATATAATCATTGAATTAACAATGAGATTATGAATTTAACTCCTTTATCTCACAAAATTAATCACTAATTACTAACAGAGTTATTTTATTAAAAAAAAAAACATTTAATTTATCTATTTATTTAAATGTTCACTTGTGAATAAGAGCCTTGTGATTATATAATGTAATGAAATAGAAAATGTTACGTAGAGAGGGTAACTTTAAATAGGTTTGACTTCTTACATGGGTTTTGGATTTGTCCCACCATGATTTTGTAACTTTTTTTTACCAATATTGTATTTGCTTAGAAAAAATGACATAGAGAGTGTTCTCAATGTTTCATGTTGCAGATGTATGTTTTGGATGAACAAGTGAGTCTTATCTGGAAGCAAGCGTGTTTCAATATAAATTCAAATTTGCAGGTTATTCCTACTTTTTATTGCTAAAAATATACTTTGTTGTAGTGAGTGTGAAATTAAGACTATGGAACGTGTTAAAAGATATCTTTTTCAAAAGATAATATATCTATTTGGTATAATTTATTTTTCTTCTAAATCTATCTCAACAAAAGTCATATATTAGCTCCTTTCTATCGATAAAAATTTCTCCACAGTATTCAATTGAAGTTTATTTTTTTCATTATATTACTCTTATTTGATTAATTTTTTCCTACCATTTTTCTAATAATTATTTGATTAAAATGAAACAAAAAATATAAACCTAAGAGGATAGTGATGTATTCTATAGAAAAAGAAAATGAAAGCAAATCGTAGCTGAAGCGAGTTGTTTTGTTTTGTTTATCAGAATTAATATAAGTAGTTATCTTTATTTGACCTGACTTTCCAAACTGAAATATTATAAGATTACATCAAAAACGACCAATTCCTAAAATTCCACATCATGATATTGCTCTCCTTCTTTTGCCCTTCAACATGTATGTATAGAGATCGCGCAAAGAAGAAAAAAGGTCCATTGAAAAATGACAACACGTAACAATAATCCTACTGTATTTTAGTAGATGTAATATTTATTACATCTACTAAAATAAAAAATTACAACAATAATCCTACTATATATAGTTTTGACCACCGTTTTGAGTAATAATAATGATTAATTCTTTGTTAAATATTTATCATAAAATGTCGTCAATCTCCTACTGCGATCCAAAAATAGCGCTTCACAGAACAGAATCCGTTAAGATTACGTCTCTCTCCTCTGATTAATTATTTTTTAATTAAATATTGTTTTACCATGCAACTAATTGAATTAGGGGAGGAGCCAGTAAAAGGCATATCAATAGAAAATTTAGATAATAGTAAATGAGTGTTTTCGTTCGCATGCATTCACTTTATTACATGTATTAATTCATAATGAATTATATTAAAATGATATAAAATATATATTCTAATATTCAAAATTAACTTACATTTTATTTATTATTTTTTAATTAAAATCCATAATTTTTAAATTTTTAACTTATAAGTAAATTTATAAATTTTAATTAATTTTAAAATTAAATTCCCAATTGAAATTCATGAATACTCATATTTGATCTTTGATTTTATATTTATACCATAATATGTAAAATAATTGTAAAATTAATATAAATTTCATTTAGAACAATAATTTAAAAAAGTATATATATATATATATATATATATATTTTAAGTATAGTTTAAAAATTAAAAGTTTTCAAAACAAACAATAAAAAATAACTATCGTATGAAAATCTCAAGAAAATCTCATAATATAATATAAGTATATGTTAGTTAATAAATATTTATTTATTTATCTCAATTTATTTTTATCATAGTAATAATAATTTTATATTTTAATTTAATTGTATAATATTGAATGATATTTTAACCAAAATTAAAAAAAAAAAAAGAGATATATATTGACGGAGATTTAGAACTAGTAAAATCTTATGACTCTAGTTGCGAGTTGCGACTTAAAATAAATTATATTAAATGAGATTGAAATGGGTTTTTACCTTTTAATAAAACTAAAGCCATATAAATAGGTTATTAATTGTTTCTTGTTTCTCTTTTTATGCTCAGTTCTATCGTCTCTTACTTTCACCCAAAACCATCCGGACATTGCCGGCCATCACCCAAGACAACCGACATTCCTCTTTCCGGCAACATCCTTCCTTCTTTCTCAATCGTGTAGTTCTGGTTAGTTTCTATTCATCTATATATATACCACTAATTTATTTGATTCTTATTTTAAACATTCTAGTATTATTTATTTGGCCCAGGGCACTAAATAGCAGCCCTGCATGAAGCATGAACAACAATAACCATAACAATAATCACAACAACAACTCAAGAAACGGCAACGGAACCACACAGGCTTGTGCTGCTTGTAAATACCAACGTAGGAAGTGCGGTCCAACCTGCATCCTAGCACCATATTTTCCTCACGATCGTCAACAGCAATTCTTGAATGCCCATAAATTATTTGGTGTTGGTAAAATCACCAACATGATCAAGAATGTTCCGCCTAACCTTAGAGGCGCAACCATGAGTACAATTATGTATCAATCTGATTTGCGTGCTCTTGACCCTGTTGGTGGTTGTTATGGACAAATTCAACAGCTTCAATCTCAGATTGAATTTTTCAATTCTGAGCTTCTTTTCACCCTTCAACAACTTGCTCTTTTTAGAGGCCAAGTTCATAATAACAATGCTAATCGTCATCATCATCATCATCCTCAATATGGCATCATTAATAATAATATTATTCCTCAACCCGCCCAAGTACTAAATCAATCTCAACAGCACCAGCATTATGCTGATGAAATGAGTATGTCACAACCACAACAACAGCAACTACATGATGATGTCAACAACCTCAATCTCAATCCAAATTATGTTCCTTTACAAGAGGACCTTAATACGTGGGTCGATTCTATACCGTTGTCGCCATTAACGTTGCAGGATAACAGAAAGGAGGAAGAAGATGAACAAGAACAAGAACAGGTTGGTGATGATTATGCAAATGATCAGAAACCCGTTCTTGACTTAATTACTGAAATGAATTCTTCGGATAATCATTAGTATTGATTTAGGGCACCAGGTTTGTTAAATTTGGAATTACTTTATCTTAATGCATTCATTGCATGAGTATTTTTTAATATGTGCCTGGCATAATTATTAAAATATTCCGTATATGTTTTTAGAGAAACATCACATTGATTAACACACTTTTCAAAGCGTTTATTTGTTTGATTAAAATTTACATAGATTTCACCAAAATATATAGATTTTATATAAATTTAGTGAAATCCATGTATATTTATATGCATGTGTATTTCATGCATGAAGCCAAGTATTGTTGTTGTTTGGTCTGTTACAACTAATTGAATCTAACACCAAGTCACTTTAATTGTACTGGTGCTAATATCATGTTTTGTTCATTAATTTTAACATTTTCTGATAGAATATTTTCTTGAATATGCAGTGATGATGATGATGATGCAGTGATAATGATGATGATGATGCGGTTTTGTAAAAGGAGAGGGGTATACGACTGCATTGATTGGAAAGGTGCAGCAATAACTTTGTTTATTCTTTCAAATTAGCACAGTTTCTTACTATTTTTTGCAGTCTTTAGACTTAGAGTATTGCCACTACATTGTGTCCAATTTTCAGAATAGTATTTTCTTTTTTAGACTTAGAGTTTGTAGTCTTGCATGTTGCCGCCATGTTACTGATTAGAGTTTTTTTTTTTTTTTTGCGGCCGCAGCAATGTTTCTTCTAAAATAATAATAGCTCCTGTTATATAGTGAGGTAAATACATAAATATATATTATATAATATATTACAGAGTCGCTTTAAAAGTTGTAATATATTACACAATCATTGGATCTAAATTTATATTTATATTCAATGGTATTGCAATATATACTGCATCTTACACCAACTACTAGAGATTTAAATTCTTTAACACGAGTTTAGATTCTTCACAACGGTTACATAGATCCCTCATCTGCTTCACTAGAATATCTAAATTTAAGAAACACACATGTGACACACATATATAAAAGCAAATGTACACAACTTACAAAACATTGCAAACAAACGATTTATTCAGAGAAATTATAAAAGCACATGATCAAATTAACTTTTAGGACTATTAACAGCAGAAGAAAGGTGAAGCTTGATATTCTCCAGCTGCAACTCCAACTGCAAGTTCTTCTTCCTCTCAACTTCTAATTCTGTTCTCAACTTAGAAATCTCCTGCACCATTTGCTCCTCACTATCAGCCACATGAATCTCTTCTCCACCAATTAGATTCATCAGAAACTTGACTTGTCCCAACTCTTGTTCCAAGCTCCCTTTCAACACATTCAGAGTTCCCAACATAGCTTCACGGTTGTTCACAACCCTTCCTCCAATATTACTACCTACTTTTTCCACCACAAGAGACTCATCATGATCAACCACATCAGAAGAAGTATTCGGTTTTGGTTCCATCACAGTTCCTGATGCAACAACATCATGCTCTTTGATCACTTTTTCTTCTTCAAACCGAACTTGTTTCACTACATCATCTCTGCAGTGATCCTTTGGGAAAACCGGCTCAAGTTTCAACCCATCTTCATTGAAATTCCAACCACTAATTCTTCTCTGTTTCACATTTCCCTGCATCCCTGGATCTTCATCATCATCATCACTACCCTTTGAATTTGGATCCACAACTTTGCTTTCATTATACCTTTTCTCAACACTAGGCAATCCAAGCAACACATTCTTCACCAAAAAATCCGAGCTTTTACAGTTTTTAAAGAAAGGGTGTTTAAGCAACTTCTCAGAAGAAGGTCTTTTAGTAGGATCTTGATTCAAGCAAGAAGCAACCATATCCTTAAAAGCCTTTGAGAATTTATTGCTACCTCCATGACCTTTACTATATTTATCAAAATCAGAAAATCTAAACCTCTTAGTGATATTAAGCATCATTGACTTAGAAGGAGGAAGATGAGAAAGTGGTGGTCTTCCATGTGCTAACTCCAAAGCAGTTATACCAAAAGACCAAATATCAGCTTTGAAACTGTAACCATTGTGAGAGTGAATAACCTCAGGAGCCATCCAATAAGGTGTTCCAGCAAAATCAGTAAACATAAAAGAAGAAGTAGAATTAGAAGATGAAGATGAAGCAGAACATGCTACTGATCCTCCTCCTGAACTATTGTTTGACTCATAAATTGAAGCTGAGACACCAAAATCAGCAAGTTTGACTGACCCATTTGAGTCAACAAGGATATTACCAGCTTTGATATCTCTATGAAGGTGACCTTGACCATGAAGATAAGAAAGAGCATTCAGAGTGTCTTTCAGAACAATGGCTATGCATGCTTCAGTTAAACCGTTTTGGAAAGAATGAGTGATTATGGATTGTAATGAACCTCCGGCCATAAACGGCATAACCACCCAAAGACGGCGGCCGACGGTGAAGGAACAGTGAGCTTTGAGGATGTTGGGGTGAGACAGAAGTGATAAAGTTTTTGCTTCACGTCGAACATCGTCGAGGTCGGGGCGTGATCGGTCTAAGTCTATGGATTTTATGGCGACTGGTGTGGAGTTTATGGGGATGCAGAGTGCTTTGTAGACGACGGCGCTGTTTCCGGCGCCGATCTCATCGATGATTTTGTATGAGGATGAGTCTAATGGGTAATGCACCCTTTCTGCTATGTTGGCTGCCATGGAAATATATGATGGAAGTTAAGAAAAAGAGTGTGTGTGTGTGAGAGAGGTGTTACCAAATACTCCTATATATAAGAAGAAGTTGAGTCAACAAAAGTTTATTTATTTGGTTTAAATTTTATACTAAATATATCAATTGACATAATTTTTAGTATATAAAAAGATGAATGAAATGGTTTGTTGATGGGTGGATGTAGAAATGAATTGATGAGTGGCAGTATTCTTGTGAAGGTTGATGAAAAAAGAAGAAAGTATGGTACTATGGTAAGCCAGCGGTGATTTATGTCTCACTTCTCTTAGTGGCTATGAAACCATGCATGTGAATATCACAAAAATGATGTATACTAGTAACTATTGTTATAAATAAATACTTTTAATATTTTGTAGATTTTTTTAGGTAACTGATATGAATTTCTAATGGGAATCCAGAACTTTTATGTTCATATGATTGCAGAGCAAAACTCTTGTTTGGTCTAGTTTGCTTTTTATTTTATTATTTTAGTTTGGGACTTGGAGGCATTTACAAACTCAATTATTTACTAGAAACTCAGTTTTTTTTTGTCATCATCAACAGAGAGATGCCAGTAATTGCAAAATAAAATTGTTTCAAGCATTAGTTTCCAAAATAGTAGTTAGTGTTTCATAGGATTCAAAATCAGCTTTTATTAAACTCTAACAGTTTATTATGGTAGTAAATGACAAAGTTTGGCTTCGTAGCCGGTAGGTTGTTAATTAGTGTTATTGGAGTTAAAGAATTAAATATAACTTGGATATCATCCTCTCATCATAAATGTTATTTAAAATTCTGTAGTTTTCTCTTTTTTATTAGAAAAATATATAGTCTTATGTTAGGTAAAATGAGGTTGCTTCATTTAATCGTTAATAATAGTAGTTATATTATAAAAATGTTTTTTAGATAATATTCAAAAAATATGTTGTTATAGCTAACTACCTTTACATCCACTAAAAAATGAATTGTATAAATTAACAAATAACTATAACTTGAGTTAATTTATA
This sequence comes from Cicer arietinum, assembly GCF_000331145.2. Taxonomy (NCBI): domain Eukaryota; kingdom Viridiplantae; phylum Streptophyta; class Magnoliopsida; order Fabales; family Fabaceae; genus Cicer; species Cicer arietinum. The sequence goes on from NC_021160.2 coordinate 52,533,198, forward strand.
TCTAATTCATAGCAGATGCTCCAGTCTTTAGAATTGTCGAATTTTTTATGAATTTTATGATTTAATAGTAAAAATTGAGATCTTTGATTTCATTAAAAGTTCAAATTCAATAGTACTTTTAAGTAAGTGTTAGAGGATGGAGCCGACCATCCAAATTCATTGTTATGGGCTCAAACAAGAGTTGTTGGTCAAGACACATTAAAACTCAAAGTGCTTTGTGTGTTTTTTGGTTTAACCCATTTCCAAATAAGATTGGAATTCCTTTTGTATCAAGAGTCCATGGTCCTTCCTTCTAAGGAAAAGTTGGGCACCTATTTTTATCATCTCGTCAGTTCTTAATGCTTTATCACCAATCCCATGCATTTCATAAACCCCCAAATAAATGAGTTCCATGAGATTAATTAAGGTTTTTTCTTATGCATTACAAAAAAAAAATTGTTATTCAGTAATTTACTTTAGATATTATCTATTAGTGAATACTAAAAAAGTATAAATTGTTTTTTCCTTCTACAGTATTGAAATTCATTTTTTTTTTAACTTAGACTCATTTATAAAAAAAAATATTTTATGAAAAATTATTCAAAACAAATAAAAACTCTTTAAAGTGGGTTTTTTTAATAAAAAAAATATTTATTTTTTTAAAAAAATCTGTAACAAATGGGCTCTAATTATCTAGCCTTAGAAATATTAAATTAAACTAAAAACTACTACTAAATGTGCTTCATTGAAATCTCCACAGTTCATTTATTCGCTTTCTCTGATTCTATATATAGTATAATTTTAATATTTTTCTTTGTATATGATCGTCTTTATGGCTTGAATTTGGTGATGAGAGAAAATTAGGATGGACACTTCAAATTAATTTGACTTCAATACACTTTTAGTTTTTTATTTTGTTCAAAATGAAATTTTAATCTTTTTATTTTTAAAATTAGTTTTTTTGTCTTCTTAATAACTAATTCTTGCAAAAAAAATTGTGTTCCATTATTTTTGATGATATAACATTCTCATTATTAATTAATGACGTGACACTTACCTAATGTTATGTTAGTAAATTGGATAAAATATTTTTCATGTCATTATTATTATTATTATTATTATTAATTTTATTTATATAATAAAATATTTACAATCAGTTTTTTTTAAAATTAAAAGTTTAAAAATAATATTTAAATTTATTTACTTTATTTAACTTTTATTTACCAATTTAAATTTTAAAAGTTATGAAAAGATTAAATTATCCGAATATATTTATTATAGAAAGTTTAATTCACATTCTGACAAGTCCTTCTTTCAATTTCAGATACACATTTGTTTGTATTATTGTTTTTGTTGACCGGAAAGGGACAGGGCCCCAATTTTTGCTCGTATTCTAAATATATGTATCATAATCTTGCATTTAATTTTTATTCTAATAAAAGAATCGTGTTCCGCTCCAAAATTTAGAATGTGAAATCTTACGCCTTAGCCATACCAATGCAACTTCATATTTATTTAAGGCCCAAGAGGATAAAAAAAACATATTTTTTTAGAGGCACGTGGTTTAGGGTTGTACATGGGTTTAGGTTGTGGTTGGTCAAAACTAAAACTCA
>NC_021160.2:52534995-52553058 GCF_000331145.2 Cicer arietinum
GGGAATATTGGGTTGGATTTGAAAAAACATTATGTTACATTAGTAGGTTCAATTGAATCAAACTGTTCATTCATTTTTGGGTTGGATTGAGTTGGATATTTGGTTACTCGCTTTTTTCTTGAATTTAATTGTTAAAACTATCATATTCATTTTAAAAAATGATACAGCATTAATTTTTTTTCAAAATTATAGTGTAACCTATGTTTACTCTTTTTTTTAGCGTCTAATACATATGTTTAAACTAAAGTTGTAAGGTTCCTAAAATTGCATAAAATATTTGCAAGCATCAAAATAAGTAAAGTGCAACGTTCTTTTTCTTTTTAAATAGTCAATGTTAGTAATTAGTTGTTAATTTTATTAAAGTAAGAGATTAAATTTGTGATCTCGATATCACTCTAAAATACAACCTACTATAGTAACAAAATAACTTTAAGGAATTAGGGTATCTAGTTAAAATGGGTTAAGTGGGTTGAGAGCCTTGTTTTACTCCCTGCCCAATTTTTTTTTAGTGATTTGTTATTTTGTGAAGTAGTATGTTCATTCCACTCATTTACTTTTGATCTCTCTGGGTTGAGTTGGTCGAGTTGACCCAACTCACGTACAACTTTAATATGGTTTGCAACAAGATGACACTCTCGAACGCAAAATTCAAATGGTTAAGAAGAAAATGAAAAGTAGAAAACAACAACTCACTTGATTTATCACTTTCATTAAAAAGATAAAAGGCAAAAAAAAAAAAAAAGGGTCTTGAGGTGGTCCCGAAAATCATCACATTGAACTGAGAGCAAGAACATAAGGAATATTTTACCATGTACCCCCAAAATATAAAGGAAAAGACAAAAATACCTTCATATATAGTAAAAATGACTATTTTTTCATTTCAACATTTCCGAAACACACAAGTGATTGTCAAAAACTTCTTCTTTTTTTGAAAAACTTTTTTCAAGTTTTCCGGTACACAATTTCAACTCCGAAAAACTTGAAAAAAGTTTTTCGGGACAAAACATCACTTCTGGAAATTATTTTTGAAGTTCTCTAGAACTACTGGAAAACTTATTTCAAGTTTTTCAGAAAAAAATACACTACTGCCAAACTTCAACGTGACATGTCCGGAAGCTACCGGAATGCTGCTCTTGAAAGGGTTCGTCCAACAGCATCGAGTAAAAGGCCACGATTTATAATGAAAAATGATGACCTGAAGGAGCGGACTCATATATCTATCTATAAGTAGTATCAGACGGTACACAAGGAGGATAAGACGATACACGAGCATGGTAAGGGTGAACTATATAGTATATTAATTATGGTGTATCAATTATTAATTATTATGATGTATTAATTATTTATGGTGTATTATTATTTAAAAATATTTATGGTGTATTAATTATGGTATATTAAAAAAAATGTATGTATTAATATCTATGAAGTTTTACGGAAACACGTACCAGAAAACTTGAAAAAAAGTTTTTCAATAATACTCATTTTTCCATTTTGTATCGGAAATCATTTTTTGAGTTTTCTGATAAATACCTTCTGTACCGGAACAAGTTTTCCCAAAAGTACTATGTGTACTAGAATTCTTTTAAATAGTTTTTCGAAAATTACTGAAAAACTTTCACCTATCGGAAATCTTTTTACTGACTCCGAAAATGATGAAATGGTAAAAAATTGAGAGTATTTTTGGCATTTTCATAAATTTGTGAGGGTATAAATATAAAAATGGAGTTACATAGTAAAAGTTTTCAACATAAGTGGATTGGACACAATACCTATACTAAAAATCTTAAGGTAACGAGTTCATGAGTTTTCTCACTTATATAAAGTTCAATGTCTATTTTTCATTCGACGTAAGACTTGACTCACACTTGATTTATCATCAAGATCAAACAATTTTGAAATTTTTAATAACTTAATAAACTATCTTTGTTAAAGATAATAATAAAACTATCATTTAAAAAAAACATTTAAAGTTAGTAATTAGTTGTTGTATTAATATTTTCATCTTTACTCGAGTTTGAATTATGGGTCCTCCAATATTTTATCTCTTAACTCAAATCAATTGAACTACTCATTTCAATAATCTTATAATAATATTATACAAGTAATATTAAATCATAGTATTAAATGTCTAATTTAAAAATCAAGAGGTCTAACAACACAATTCGAACACATACATTATAATATATTTTTTTATTAGTTAAAATTTATGTAAACTCCACGAATCAGATTTAAATTTAATAAGACTCGATTGAATATCAATCAATTAAAAATATTAAAAAATGCATAAAAAAATATATTCCAAGTATTATTATTATTTAAAAATTTAGGGAGGAAAGTGCAAGTAATGAACTACTAAGCATATAAATCAAAGGGGTAGTAAAGTGAGTGCATTTGAATGGTGAAGGAAAACTGGTCCCACCCGGAAATGGCTAGCAATAGCATTAGCTTAGACTATATAAATGTAATTGAAATCCGTGGAAAGCAACAACAACAAAAAAGTGGTGAAATTTATGAAGTGCCAAAGTTGGTGTATGGATTTCAACAAACAATAATAGTAAAATCACCTGCCACTGCCACCATTGGCTCATTTCCATTAGACAGCGACTTCATCATTTGTGCCACCACCATCCAAATATGGTATAAGTATTTTCCATTCGTATTTGGTGTAGCTTTATTTTTATGTTTTTTGGAGGTATTAGTTTCGAACTCAATTCTAAAAATATAAATACATTAACTTCTTGAGAGTTTTGTTGATTATTATGATCAAAACTTACTAGAATACTATGATATTATTTTTGGCAATTAAAATAATTTACAAACTATTACATATTTTTCAAATATGTAATTTGAAAAAATTAATTAAGGTTAGCAGTCCTTTTCTGTAAGTCTTCACCATACCTATAATTTCCACCTAAAAAAATATATTATTACATGCCCAATCTAAAATCTACAAGAAACTACAAAACAATTAAACCACGAGTTGAAACTCCATAGACCTTAACCTTAGCACAAATCAATTGACTAATTTGAGTAGGAAAAGTCTCATAAATAACCAAACCATCGCCACCCACACATGAGTAAAATTTTATACTCCCTCCCACAATTTAAATAAAAAACTGTCTCTAAATAAATATCACATTTAATTTTCCTTCACATATGTTTAAACTCGAATAATCTAATTAGTTAACCCTTAAGTCAATCCAATGGAGCTACCCATATTTCACTTTATATTTGATAAAATTATTGTTTTCTATCTTTTATTTTTTAGTAATTTTTTAATACGTGTAAAATAAACAAAATCAACACTCATTTGTAATATGGAGGAGTTAAAATTTAATATACGTAAACTTATCAATAAATTTGAAAATGTTGTCCACTAACTTACTTCTACTCAATATAAGATGTATTGAATATATCACAATAATTAAGAAAATTAGTATATAATTAAATTTATTATAATAAACAATTAGTAAAAAATTGAAATTTTAATTTCGTAAATACAACTCAATAAAAACAATAAACATATGTTGTCACACAAATTCAATCACAAAATCCTCCATTTTTCGCACTAATTGGGTGCAAATTCCACTGCTAAATCTTTTTAAAAAAGCTGAATGTTTATCAAAATTTATTTAGAAATCATCTTACAAATACATTCCCTTCTTTATTACTCCCTCCATTCCACATCATTTTAATAAATAAAAAAATTATCTCAAAATAAATGAGACTCACAATTTTCAATATAATTTTATTTATTATTTTTAATAATAACTATGTACATAATTTTTAAATATTATTACACTTTACATTAATAATGATAAAAAATAATCAAATAATTAAAATAAATAATTCAGTAAAATAATTTATTTTTTTCTTTTAAGCATTGTTTTTTTAAATCTTAAACCACATTCATACCTGAGATAGAAGTAATAAAAAAAGTTGAAATGGTGTCCAAATAATTAATATCATGATGGACAAGAGATGCCCTCACTTAGAAGGGTGAGAATAGCCAATTTGACATTATTTAACGCAACAAATGAAATTAAACAAAATAAATTAAGAAAAAAATACAGATATTTCTATCGAAAAATAGACTAGTATACAACTGTCCCCCACTGAAAACCACATCAAACTTTGTCGCCATTTACACGCGTTTATGCAAATAATCATTGAGTATGAACAAATTTCCAAAAATTATATCAAAATAAAAAATCATAAATAAATAAAAACAAAAAAAAATTAAAAATAAAAGACCAAAAGCAACAAACAAAATAAAAAAAATAACACACCTCTATGAATATGATCCTGTGTTTCTTTTCCACATGAACTTGCTTTAATTATTCCTCAAATCAAACCGTCCATTTCCAGATCTTAAACCTGACATCAACTTCACACTTAACATTCGAAGTTGACGCCGTCACCGGTTTCTTACCGGCGGGAAGATGAACTCTAATTCCGTCACAAGAGACTCTGATTCCAACATTTGGTGTCTTCAATTTTCCCATTTTAGCCTTCACTTTCGTATCCAACTTTACTTTCAACGCTAACCCATTTTTGCTCTTCATGTTCTTCTTCAACTCTGTTTCTGCATCGTTCTCCAGTGCTTCCCCACTGCTCAAAATCGAAGCTTTTAAAAGTGTAGTGTTTTTCTTTCCATGTTCGAAAGTGGGTATTGTTCCGTCGCCGACATCGACGTCGCCGGAGAGAATTGAAATTGAAATTGGTTGGTAAACGAAGATTAGGTTTTTGTTGGGGTTTTTGGCAGTGATGTTGATGTTGAATTTTGAGTTGAGAGTGGAGGAAGAAGTGAGGTTGAGATAGGAAAGTTTGAGGGAAGTGACAGTGAAAGTAGGGCGGTGTGGGTGGTAGATGAGGTAGAAAGCGGTGCCGGCGACGCCGATTAGGAGGAGGAGGATTAAGAGGATGAGGAAAAACCAGAAACAGAAAGTGCAGCAGCAACGGCGGCGGGTACGGCGGTGATGGGGTTGAGGACGGTAGGTGGGGCGGGTGGCGCCGTAGAGTTGAGCTTTAGTGGCTGGAAATGATGGGTTGACGGTGGCGGCGCCGTTGCCGTTGGTAGTTGGTTTGGCGGAAGGGTAAACACGATCTGTCATGATTGTGTTATTGTTTTGTTTTTTGGAAAATAATGTTGTCGGTGAATGAAGAGGGATTTGTTTTTTGGGGTTAACTAAAGTGTGTATTTAGAATATGTAATGAGTAACTCTAATAGGAAAATGTAATGTTTGGCTTACACGTATACACTTATTTTATTCTTCCAGATAAATAAAAATTCAGAGAGTTTATTAATTATACAGTGATAGAAAAAAAATTAAAAGTTAAATAAATATTTAAAAATAAAAGGGATTTAAATATTAGGAAAGGAAATGAAATAAAAAAGGAAAATGTTGAGAGATTGTAACATTCTAACAAGTTTTTAGCTGTATCCAGCTCTTTACTCTCACGTTAGGCGCGTAGATTATGCTCTTCACACTTAATTTCTCAATTTAATTATTCGTATTTCAAAGACTAAGAGCAAGTCAACGAGATTTGATTGGGTTGAGCTAGTAGGTAAAGATGCGAACCTACAAGAACTTGGTTTGAATCCATGGTGAGTTATAGGGTGTAACATTTTATAGATGGTGCACAGTAAAAAAAAATATTTATAAAAAATAAAAAATTTAACAACGGTCAATAATATTTTAAAAATAATAAATTATGATTCTTTTTTCTTTTATAGATATGACGATGATTTGATTGATATTTATTTAATATAAAATATTTTTTTTTATTTTTATCTAAATAATAATTTTTTTTGTCATTATCTCAATTATAAAAACAACTATCACCCTCAACGTTTATTTCTATAAGACGGTGTTTGTGGTCGTTGAAGTTTTATATATTTTTCAAATTACAATTTATGGTGGACCATGATTCATATTAGAATTTGTCTTAAATCCATATTGCACTAGATTTGGGATAATCCTCTTTTGGAGAATATAGTATTGGTTCGATTAACTAGTTCAACAAATGATTTTGCATTTTAGATTTGTCATTCGAATGGTGTCAATTGTGTTGAATCAATTGGTTATCTTGTTATTGGGTGTTTTCCTTTTGCATTTTAAATCTAACATTTGAATTATGACTATTGTGTTGAATCATTTAGTTATCTTGTTAATATGTATTTTTCTTTTAAGTTTGTTGCTCAAAAGGTTGTGTACCATACCAACATTCTTGATCCTAACATGATTGAGTCTTGCATAATTACATGATCAATGTAGGATATAAAAAACACTAATCATCATGGTCCATGGTTGACCGGGTGAAATGACAAGGACCAACAAAAGTGAAAAATCATAGAAAAACCAATGGACATGACTAATTAGATTAAGGCACGAGGCCATACAACCTCATCTTAAAAGACGAATGGAATATATAAATAAGCTACGGCATTTTTGTGGCTCTATCACATAGTTAGGATGGAGACTATACGAATATCTTATGATTTGCTTCTTATGTCACGCATACCCAAATATGAACGTCTTTGAAAGGACATATGTCAACTAATGATTGAAAATTATTTACAAATATTATGTGGAAAATCACTCAAACAAAGTGATATTTGACCTAATATTAGTGTGAAGTCCAAATACGAATTAGATGATTCTCATAAAAGACTATATAATAGACAAATATAAATTAGACTATTCTCATAAAAAACTACCAAGTAGAAAAAAAAAAAAAACTGTAAAGATTACATAGTAGACAAATACTCTAAAAATTAAATTATTCTCATAAAAGACTGAGGTGGATTGAACAAATACAAATTATTTAATTATTTAATTATACACATAAACAAAATATATTGTTAAATTAAAAATGTCATTTATAAGAATGAATTATAAATCTTAACTTATTTATATTTTTATTTATTAAAAAACTTCAATTAAGAACAACTTTCATGTCATGATAAACCTCAACTATAAGACTCCTATGGCTAAAAGAAAAGATAATAATTTTATCATTTAAAAAATTTAATTAAATGTAATTATGATTGAGAAGAAAATATATTATAATTTGTATTTAATTATATATTTTCTTCTAGGTTAATAGGAATGATGGAAGCATGTGGAGCAACGCGCTTCCATGAGATGCGGATGCCACCCATTTTCTTGTTACATTGCTGAACAGTAGTATTAGTTAATTTTTTTAATATAAAAATGATTACTTTAAAAATAATTACTTATGAAAAAATAATATGACTTCGAATGATTATTAATTATTACTATATTGTGTCTAATAAAAATTGAAGATACGAGGTTAATTATTAACATAATTATAGAAAATAGATATGTAGTTCAAACTACTTTTTCTGTTTATTTAATTTTATTTATGTTCATGTTCACCAAATTTGATTTGTTTTTCAAAATAGTATGTCATATACGGAATCTTTTATTTATTTTTCCTTCTCTAACGTGGCAAAAGAAAACAAATAAAAATGAAGAATTTGAACTGCATGATGTCTATAAGATGCACACAATCATGTATTATTTTCTGTCGTTCGATCAATAAAATTGAATAGCTTAAATTTAGTAGTTAAAATTTTTATTTAGAAAAATAAAATCTATCTTTAAATTAAAATCATTTTCAGTCAAATTAGAAATAATCCAAATCCAAAAATTGGATGACACGTTGATTGTGAAGGTGGTGCCATATGTGACTTCATGAATCAATTCTCTTGATGCCGTCTTCGAGAGATTATCCTACTTGTCATCATCATGATCATGATACAATAATCAGACGGCCACGATTACCCAAACTTCCTCATCAGGAAAAAAATTATTCCTTACTCAAACACACAATATAGATAATTGACTTGCAAGTTTATATTTAATGAGTGAATACGAAAGTTATTCTCAAACTTGGTGTTGGACAAAATAATCTTAGAATTTATAAATTTGCAAATATTAAAATTATAAAATATTATTTAAAATGATCTTCCAATTAATTTATATCGTTAGAGATTATTATAATTTACAAATATTAAAATTATAAAATATTATTTAAAATAATTTTCAATTAATTTATATTGTTAGAGATTATGATATGATATGTTTAATAAAATATTATATTGTTTGTTGATTTTATATTGATCTTTACTCACTAAAAATTAATTTTTAAAAAAAGAAATATAGGTGATAATAAAAATAAGTTTGTAAGCAATTAATTACAATTATATATACAATGACCTATCACCAATAAATCGTAACAAATGTAAAACAATCAATCAAATTATTTTGAATAAATTAATTAATTTCTATTTTAATCTTCTCTAATAAATAATAATGAATGTAATGTTATGTTATGATGATAAATGATCTTTTAGGATATTTTTTAGTATCTCAAATCACTCCTAAGACTTTGAGGGGTATCAATATTTTAGTTCTTAAATAGGTTTTATATCTACCCATCATTCATTTAATAATTTTTTATTGATACTTATTAATATTTAATAAGTATCAAATTCATCAAATCCAATACCATAAAAAATATTAATTAGGTCATATTAATAACGCTATATTATTATATTTCAATAATATTTAATTACTTTAATTTTGTATGGGTCCCACATATGATAAAAAGAGAGCTTTAATAACCACTATGTTCATCCAAAATTAAGTTTTATTGTCATAAAATCAAACATGTTAAATGTTAATTACTCTAATGATTCCCAAACTATTTGTCAATTTCTAATAAGTTCATAGGCTACAAAATCATAATTGAGTAACTGAATTTGTCAATAACTTATAGTTGGATCTTTAATGTTTAAATAAATTGTAATTGGATTTATGGTTATTGAGATATTCAGAAACATAGTTACAAAATATTTTTAAAATTCAGGAGTCGAATTATAAAACATTTGAAATTTGAAAATCTAATCATAAAGTTAGAAAGTAAATCCATTTTAAATTGATAAATCTTATTGAAACACTTATAATTTAATTTATTCCCAATAATTCAAAGATAACCGAGTAATAAATTAATAATCAAATAATTTTAAAACAACTGTCATTTCCTAGTTTTTATTAGACTCCAACTTGTTTAATATGACCTACCAACTAATTTGCTGTCAATTTGTATGGAGTTAGAACAAATTAATTGAAGTCCAATCATCTTGGTCCAGCCTCTCACGAAATGTTAACTTCAATTGAAAGTAGAATAGACCAAAAAGAAATTATTTCCATATATGATTAAATTAAGAACCTTACTTAATTTTGGATATGACCTTCTCCGAGTTTCCTTTATTTTGCCTTTTTTTTTTTTTTTTTTTTTTTTTTTGTTTTTTTTTTTTTTTTTTTTTTTTTTTTTTTTTTTTTTTTTTTTTTTTTTTTTTTTTTTTTTTTTTTTTTTTTGTGTGTGTTAATCTTGATCCCTCGTTTTCCATGTTATAATTAACCACATTACTATTATGTCACATTGTGTGTGGGGTTTTTTAATACCTCTTTTTTCAAAAAAAAAAAAAATATTAATCTAATTATTTTTAAAAATTATTAACTAAAATACCATTTTTTTTAGTCACAATTCGTCATTTGAAACGTCGACTTCTTTAAGGAAGGCCACATTTCAAATGGCAACTTCCTAAAGGAATTTAAAAAAAAATCAATTTTTTTAAATAACAATATATATATATATATATATAATTAATTAATATAATTCATAAAAATACATAAATATAAATTACATAATTCATTCATAAAAATTTTTATAAATTTTACAAAAATTACAATAAAATAATGTCGAAGGTGACCTCCGGTACCACGTTGCCAAGGTTTTCTCACATGTAGGGATTTCGACGACGCCTTGGTACATCACGAATTTGTTGTTGTTGTTGTTGTTGTCGTTGTTGTTGTATATGTATTCCCAAAGCTTGGAATTTAAAAGCTTTGTTGACACATATTATTCAGTAACTGGGTAGCGGACTCAGATGTATTATAACGAGTGTTGAACATGTTATACAACAATTCTTCTTCGCTTGATGCAAAGGATAGTCGACAATTGTCTTCTTGATATGGTTGTTGATGGTCAAAATTAAATTATTCCCCTGACGTGAACCGGTAAGATTGATGTAGTGTGTGGGTAAAAGTATGAGGATGTAGTGTGTGGGTAAAAGTATGAGGATGTAGTATGTGAGTAAAAGTATGAGGAGACAGTTGAGTGGCATGAGGTGTTGGTATATAATATTGATTTTATTGTGTTGTGTTGGGTATTGATTCCTGAAAAAAAATGTTGGCTAGATTGTGGTCGAGGTTGGGGTGGATTGACACGAAGATCAACCAAGTGGTTTTCTACAGAAATAAATCGTTTAGATTTTTTACAAAACCAAACCATGTATTCGTAACTTGGTTTAAATTCAACATTTAGAGGTTGACCATGAAGAATATGATTATCTCGTTCATTCCACTCTTTGTTCTCATTTTCGTAGAATAATGTCCAACTATAGTCAACTTGTTTATGCAAATCTACCTTATGATACTTTCTCATGTTCCTCGGGGGATGTGGAATTTCTTGAGGTAATCCAAATTGTAGCTTCACTCTATCGGTTTGATGCATTTCTATTATGTAGAAACAAATCAAATATGTAGATGCATTCAATAACCAATTGTCTTATGGATTATCGTATGTTAGACGTATGTAGGACCTCCATAGAAACTGATATATTACAAGTTTGTTAGTAATATATGCATAAGAACAAATAAAATAATAGAAGTAAAGTAATGTTTTAATATATTATATCGTTAACGACCATGTGATCAATTTTTAATCGATATCCAACGGTATGATAACGATGTGTATCGCAAAATTTCACACCCTTTTCACTATATCTACGAAAATAAATTTGAATGTTAATGAATTAATTAATATTTTTATAAATATAATATTTATCTTTTTGATATTTACCTTTTTTAATAGTTCATTTTGGATGCAACCTTACTTACTTGAAAAAAAAATTGAAGCAAAGTTGAAGTTAGAAAATAAGAGAGTATCTAATATAATTTTTTGACACCTTGTCTCATTTGGACAATGCCTAGTTCATTATGAATTGTTAAATGTTGAAGACGACGAAGATGTTGAAATCATGTTTGATGTTCATAAACAGCGGCGCAACTCGGTTCTATCAAGTTATATGTCACGTTTGAGGATGGTAATCTATTATACGATGTTGGTCAACCATCATCCTCAACCACACCCCACTCTGAATACAATTTTCAAACACAAAACACTTATTCTTTTCAAAATTATGAATCTTACCAACCGAACCATACTTTGACTAGGCCGAAACATCTGAACCTGAACCTGAACTGTATATTTCATTAGGTGATATGACCGATTTTGATCAACAAGAAATAAGTGAGGAGAGTGAAGAAGAAATATACTTTGACGAGGAGGAGGAGGAGGACGATGATAATGGCGACGATCTAGAGCCAAAACCTCATGTAATTGCAACGACATAGGATCCGTCATTCCATATGTGTAATCTAAACTTGGATTATGCTTACCAATCCTCCGCATTTGATATGCCTTCTAATGAACCACCTCCATTAGATGCATCTCTTGAGATTGGAATGAAGTTTAATAGCAAACCAGATTGTCAACTTTCAATTAAACATTATCGCATAAAACACTCACTCAATTATCGTGTAGTGTAACCTGATCAACACAGGTATGTAATTAAATGTGTGAATCTACAAGGCTTGTTCAAATGCAGGGATTCACAAAGCCAAAAAAGTAAGAAATGAGTGATTCGTCGTTTGAAGGGCCCCACAATTGCGCAAATTCCTCTATGTGATAGGATCATACTAAACTTGACTCTAACATCATATGCAAAAGTATAAAGTTGGTTTTGAAAGTTGGTCCATCAATTAAAGTGAAGGTGATCATTTCACATATTCAGGAACAATACAATTACACAATCACCTATAGAAAGACATGGATGACAAAGAACAAAGCTATCAAAACGATTTATGGGAACTGGGAAAAGTCTTACAACGACTTTCCAAGGTGGTTGTTGGCTATGCAAAAATTTCTTCCAAGAACTATTGTGGAAATGGAAGTATCACTTGCATATTCTGATAATACTCTGTTACAGGGGTCAAAATTTTTCAAACGACTATTATGGGTTTTCCCTCCGTGCATATATGGGTTTAAATCTTGTAAACCATTTGTCTCAGTGGATGAAACTTGGTTGTACGAAAAGTACACGAGGTCTCTTTTGCTTACTATTGCACAAGATGGAAACAAAAATACAATTCCCATTGCTTATGCACTTGTAGAAGGTGAGACATGGGGTGCTTAAAGTTTTTTTTTTTTTTGAAAAATCTAAGGTATGTAACACCTCAAGTAGACGTTCGTTTGATTTTAGATAGACACGAATCCATTAAAAGTGCTTATAATAATCCAAATAAAGGTTGACATGATCATCTGTCAACACATGTGTACTGCATCCGACACATTGCAAAAAATTTCATGAGAGAGTTCAAGGACAAGGAACTTCGAAGAAAACTTATTTGTATAGGTAATGATCTAATTCTTCTTAGTATATTTTTCATTTATCACTTTATAAAATTTGATAATTTTTACATCATTTATAACATGATATGCATTAAATGAGCCATCATTCAAATATTACCGCAATGAAATCAGAATGGCAAATCCATATGCTTTAAGATGGATCGATAATATCCCCCAGAACAATGGACTATGGCTTATTCTCAAGGTCGATGATGGGGACACATGACAACAAATATTTCCGAGTCAATCAACGCAGTGCTCAAGGGTACATGCAATCTACCAATCACTATTTTGGTACAATCAACATACTATAGATTGAGAGTTTTATATGCATAAATGGGACAACAACATTAGACATCATTAGCTTTTGGTCGAGTATACACAAACGATTGCATGAACAAAATTAAATATGAAGTTGGTAAATATCATACTCACCAAATCATGCAATTCGACATAAATTATTATTCTTTCATGGTGCATGAAACAGCAAACCCAAGAGAGGTGCGATCAATTGGTCATTTTGAAGTCAACCTTCAAAGAAAATGGTGTGATTGTGGAAAATTTCAAGCTATACATGTTCCTTGTTCATATGTCATAGTTGCATGTTCTCAAGCTCGTCAAAACTATTTAGTGCTTCTACCTGACGTGTATGATGTTGTTAATGTATTTAACATCTACAAAAAAGAGTTTCCACCTATACCCAATGAAGGATAATGGTCCACATATGAAGGTGAAACATTGTATCATAATTCTGAAATGCGGCGAATTAAAAAAGGTCGTTCAAATAGTACACATATTAGAATTGAAATGGACGTTAAAGAAAAAGTACCAAGAAAATGTGGATTGTGTTGGTTAACTAGTTATACTCGAAAACATTGTCCAAATGTTACAGACAACTCTAAGAAATTCGCCATTTGAAAGTGGGCTTCGTTAAAGAAGTCGCCATTCCAAATGGCGACTTGTGCCTTAAAAAAAAATATATATATATATTTTGGTTAATAGTTTTCAAAAGGAAGTATTTAGGTAAATAATTTTAAAAATAAGGTTATTTAAAAAAAAAAACCCTCATTGTGTATGTCTCATTTGACACGTATATATTTCAAAAAAATTGATTATTTATATACATGACAACCGGGTGGGGTGGAACGGATTTTACTGGAAAAAACCTCCATTTATGTTTTTTATCGAGTATGAAATTTAAGTTTTCATCTCTTTTTATGACGAATTTGGGTTTCTCCACCCATATCCCCAAACATTCATATACATTAAATAATAAATTTAAGAATCATATTTATTATAATTAATATAATAAAATTAAAAATATTAAAAATCATATTTTTTTATAGAGAGAATATTATAATTTTTAATATTAAATTTTTTTAAATATATTGAATATGTACATATATATATAAAATTAAAAATGACGATAATATTATTGACGGTGTACGGGTGAGATGAATATGAACACCCATAAAAGTGTCTCCAACCCCAAATTGTAATTTCGAAAAAAACTCTCACTTAATTAAGCATATTTTCTCTATCTAAACGAATTCAAGTAAACACCTATATATTTGAGTTATATTTAATTCTTAATTATTTATACCAAATTGCAATGAAAATTAATATGTTAAGACAATTTTAAACAACAGTATGAGATAGAATAGTAAATCACTTATTTGCAATACAATTTCTTACATTAAACAATAAATCAAAATGAATAAATAAATTAAAATCCTCTAACAGCACACTCTTTTCAAATACACGATACATCTCACCAAATTGTAAAAGATGACCCACGTATGAAAGTGTGGTACTAACGTTACTAAGATTTTAAAATTATAAACCTTCTACTAAACAAATTATTTCTTTTTTTATATAACTCGTGTAAACAAATTCTAAAAGTCAATACATATATCATCATCATGAAAAAGTGGCATGGGGTCACAATCTTCTAATTTTAGAGGTATATAAACTTAAAGAGCAGAGGCAAATTATGAGAAACTTAAATTTGATAGAATGACTTGCAACATTTAAAAAAAAACAACCTAGAAAAAGTAATTAAAAGTTCAAAACAACCAATAATTCCAAAATGATAACATAAAAATATATTGAATTGATTTGTGAATCAAAGTTCTATGCATCCTCACTCTGTTACAATAATTGGACTATTGTCCTACACATAGGTGGCCATCCATCATTATTGAATTGTGATCATGTCTTCATCGTTAGATTAGAATGTTATTATTATTAAGATGGTATTAATATCAGATCATATCTAAAGTTCAACATCTATTTAATGCATCTAAGACATGTGACTGCAACAAATTTAAAAGTATTCAATGCAGTTACGGATTAAATTCATTTACTAGTGAATAGTTGATCAACTCAAGGGGATTTAGAAATTTAAAGGAAATCCAAACTAGCACAATTAAGGTATAATAAATGAAAAACAAACCGATGGAAATAAGTTATGTCGTACGTCAGAGGTTTATGGTCTGATCTACTTATGATATTTAATAAAAAGGTTAGACTTAAGCTATTTTTAAAGTCTATTTATTTAAATAGGTCAGACTCAAACTTATAAAAAAATATATTATGTCTCACAGGTCGACCTATATATATTTTATTATTTATTAATATTATTTTTTTATTATTATTTATTAATAATATTATTTCTTATTTTAAAGTCTATCAATTAGACAATCATTCGGTAGTTGTTCCATATTCGGTGATTCTATATTCAGTAATCGTTCCATATTTAGTAGTCGTTCTACTAGGTAATCACTCAGTAGTCATTTCATATTTATTTGAGGTAATAATGTATGCATTTGTTTCAGGAAAAAATTTATTCTTTAAAATCAAAAATTATTTTTTAAGGTTTAAATGGTGTTTGTTTCAGATTTTTTAAAAAATATTTTGTTAGAAAAATCATGTTTTGTTTAATATATATAGATATGTAAAATATAACATTTAAATGTTTTAATGTTAATAAGGTTTTTAATAGGCTTTCAGATCGGGTCAGACTTTTAAAAAGGCCAAACCAGGCCGGAAAAAAAGCCTAAGATAGGTCGTAGGCCAGGCTTAGCCTAAAAAACTAATCGTTGGCCAGACTCAGACCTTTCAAAGCCTGATATGACTTGACTTATTCCCACCCCTAACTGCAGGGATTAACTATAAAGAAAGTCAAATATATATTATTATGGTATTAAATATTAGACTTAATTGCAATTTTGGTCTCCCTATTTTAGTTGAATCGCAAAAGTAGTCATCTGATTTTATTTCTTACTAGTTTTGGTCCCCTAAACAGAATTTTAGTCCAAAATTTGATGAAGTTTTATTTTTTTGCGTTTATTTAAGTCACACCATGCCTCACGATCTCATGGTGCAACAATTGTACATGAAATTTATGATTATAAATGATGTGGTATGACTCTAAAAAATGTCATTTTATCAAGTTTTGGACCAAAATTCTGTTTGGAAGACCAAAACTGGAGAGTAATAAAATGGGGGACTACTTTCGCAATTCAGCTAAAATAGGGGACCAGAACTGTAATTAAGTCTAAATATTAATAATTAATTCAATCAATATTTATGTCATTCACACTCATCATAGTTAGAAAAGTGATTTCAACTCCACCAACCCTCTTAAAATGAAGTTACTCTTTCTTTGCTGTTTGAACTCTACCACTGGCCTCTCATTTTTTGTTTCAGCATTTTCTTCCCATTAGGTTGTTTGGTATAGCTGAGATCTTCACAATTGAGTCTTGGAAATGGAATTGCAGCTTATTTTCCTTCTCATTAAGCTACATTTAGTTTTCAGTACTCCACTGCTTCATGAATATGCAGGTATATTGAGTTTAATTTAGATGTTCTAATTAAGTTACTTTTTTACTAAGGACATGTATGATTCATGAGTATCTGGTGAATTATAATACTATATATTGTATATTATGCTTGTTAGTGGAGATGCTCCCTTGGTGAAAATGAACACATGAGAAACTAGTTTTAAACTTACTAATTTAAATTTGAGAGTGATACATTTATCATAATCAATTCAGAAATTGCTTTAGCAGATCTATCTGCATCTTATGCATCCACTGAATGTAATTAACCATACATTTAACTGCATTAACCATATAAATTATTGTAAAATTTGTGTGTGAAAATATCATTTCTCTCAATGTGAAAATGTTATACTTATAACTAGTTCCTCATATGCTAGCTTTTCTTTTGCTCATGCTCAAAATTTTTATGATTTAAAATGTATTTATTGTTTAATTCAATAAGGATCAAACCTCTATTCTTGTTACATAGTCTGTTTGAATTCAATAAAGCACGTTCTCAAAAACTAAGCTAGGAAAGAAGTTTTATATTAACTTATTTTATAGTTTACAACATTCTCTGTAATTTTCAAACTAACAATTCTCCAAAACTAAATCTATATAGCCACCCATTTGCACCATTTGAGAATCAGAAGCCATTCAAGTTTTGCATTCTCACCATCAAATCCATCATCATCTAGAGCTTCTACAAACACTGCACTTCCACCTTCCAACAAGGCATTCCCCAAAGTTCCTACAAAGAGATGGACACATA
The DNA here is from genome assembly GCF_000331145.2 of Cicer arietinum. Taxonomy (NCBI): domain Eukaryota; kingdom Viridiplantae; phylum Streptophyta; class Magnoliopsida; order Fabales; family Fabaceae; genus Cicer; species Cicer arietinum. The sequence goes on from NC_021160.2 coordinate 52,552,159, forward strand.
GTCCTGTGGATTCTCCAATATCAAACCACAAGCATCACTATTCAAGAATTAAGTCCAGAAACCAAACTCCTGGACCAAACTACCCTATCCATCATCATACTCATACTCATCAAGGTTTGATTCTCAAAGTTCATGCACAACTTTTACATTTTTTGACCTTAACATGCCAAAATTGACTAAACACCTTCTGTAAATTTGTCTTGAAAATGCAGGTCCTCCGCTCATCGAATCATCGCATTCGTCTTCTTCACCAATGATCAGCCAGGGTTTTCATGCACCTGCAACATCACCAGCAGCTCTACCAAACCACTTGAGAAGTATAGTTCACTTATTTTACACTAGTTCTTATTAGATAAGTAGTTAGTTGATAACCTTTTTTCCTTATATTTTTTAATGTGCGACTTGGATTTTTTCAATACACCCCTAACGCCCAACACTGTTAGGCTTGGTGTGTGGATAATATGGTGGGTGGTCCGAATCAATAAGCTCTGATTCCATCTTAGGTTTTTATAATTGACCTAATTCATCACTACAAAATCGACTTGTCAGACAATGAATGTGTCTCTTTATAAATTCTTTCTAGACCTTATATTTTTTCAAAGTACCGCATTAAAGAATCATAAGGAGAAAAGGTTATCAACTAACTACTTATCTAATAGTTCCTTCCTTTTCAATAATCTCATGTCAACAAAGTTAGGTGAAATATATATTGATCCTATCCTATTCCAAGATGTAGATTGCATGTTGACTTGCTCAGAGCCTTTGACATATACACCTCATGGATCGCCTTGTGGTTGTGTATGGCCACTTCAAGTTAAAATCTGCATAGGCCTTGCAGTATACAAGTTTTTTCCTTTGGTTTCCAAGCTAGCCGATGAAATCGCAGCCAGCATTCTGCTG
>NC_021160.2:52554241-52571976 GCF_000331145.2 Cicer arietinum
ACGCGTCGTGGGAGCTGATGCAGCTAGTCAGCAACAAGAAAAAACAACTGTTCTCATAAACTTGGTACCCCAAGAAGATAAGTTTGATGATACAGCAGCATTGTTAATATATCAGAAATTCTGGCATAAAGAGATTATCACTGACGCCTCACTCTTTGGTACCTATGAAGTAATTTTTGTTCACTATCCAGGTATAAATTGATTCCTTGTTTCTATGATCGACAAATATTAGTTGTTATGTTAGTATTTTCTCCTTCATCAGTTATTACTATGATCGTGCTTTCATTGTTACTTGTTTGCATAAATAAATATAGAATCAATAAATATAGTACATTTGGCTTGTATATAGGCCTTCCACCATCTCCACCTTCAAGTGTTTCTGGTATAGATGTTGAACCATACATTGGTCCAGGCAACAACAATGGAACAATAGTCAAGCCTCTAGGAGTAGATGTTCCGAGTAAGCGAAAAGAAGGAAGTAGTAGAAGAATGGCTGCTACCATTGTGCTGTCATCTTTTGCTGCATTTGTTCTACTCATTGGAATTGTCTGGTTTTGTCTGTTGAAATGTAGTTTCTGTGCATTTGAACCTGAACAAATTCCAGATGTTGTATTTTCATTCTCTTCAAAGCGATCGGCCTCAGGTTAATCAAATTTTGTACTCTTACAACTGAGTCTTTCATCTGAATTTGCTCTTCAATATTTGGTTTCTAAATGTTAAATTGAATATGCAAAAAGCAGGCGCGGCTAGTTCATCGACTTATTGGAGCATGCCAGGTTCTAGATCAATGTCCTTCAGTTCAGGAACAATAACATATACAGGATCAGCTAAAATCTTTACCTTGAATGAAATAGAAAAGGCGACAAATAACTTCAATCCGTCACGAATACTAGGAGAAGGTGGCTTTGGTATTGTTTACAAAGGTAGCCTATATGATGGCAGGGATGTGGCAGTGAAGATTCTCAAAAGAGATGATCGTCAAAGTGGCCGCGAATTTATGGCAGAAGTTGAGACACTTAGCCGCTTGCACCATAGAAATTTGGTTAAACTGATAGGTATATGCATTGAGAAACAAACTCGCTGCCTAGTCTATGAGCTTGTTCCTAATGGCAGTGTAGAATGCCACTTACATGGTAATAAAATTCACAGTTCATGAATGTTAACAATCACTTTTGGAAATTCTATTCTTAATTTCTATTCAGAGAGTGAATTTTGAATGGTCTCTACTTGTTTTCAGGTGTTGACAAGGAAACTGATCCACTTGATTTAGGGGCAAGGATGAAGATTGCACTTGGTGCAGCTAGGGGATTGGCTTATCTGCATGAAGATTCAAATCCATGTGTAATACATAGGGACTTTAAATCCAGCAACATCTTACTGGAACATGATTTTACACCAAAGGTTTCAGATTTTGGACTGGCTAGAACAACATTGGAAGAGGGAAACAAGCACATCTCCACACATGTTATGGGAACATTTGGGTAATTATACCTCACATCTCCACACATGACATGTCTATAAGTTGTTTTCAGCTTATTTTCATAAGCTTTCCAAGATAGCTTATGCAAACAACTTTATAGCTTATACAAAAACAATTATATTTTATTTTATTTTTTGTTATAGAAATAGTTTATAACATAGGCATTTATATGATAAACGCTTTTTTTAATCTTTTGTCCAAACACCTTCTTAATTAAACTATTTGTCCAAACATATAGAAATAGCTTATACACAAACATTTATATTACAATTTTCCAGTTGAAAACTGATTTTTTGTCATTGACATCCTGTTTTTGCAGCTACCTAGCTCCTGAGTGTGCAATGACTGGCCACCTTCTTGTCAAAAGTGATGTTTACAGCTATGGAGTTGTACTCCTTGAGCTCTTAACTGGAAGAAAACCGGTGGATTTGTCACAACCACGAGGTAAAGAAAACCTTGTTGCTTGGATTCGTCCGCTTCTGACGAGTAAGGAGGGTTTGTTGAAGATCATAGACCCAGTTATTAAGCCCTACATTTCACTTGATACTGTGTTAAAAGTTGCAGCCATTGCATCAATGTGTGTGCAACCAGAAGCCACTCAACGTCCTTTCATGAGTGAAGTTGTTCAGGCCTTGAAGCTTGTATGCAGTGAGTCTGAGGAAACAAGTAATGTAAGAACAAGGAGTTTTCAAAACGATGATCACGTGACTGATGTAGAAGGGAAAATCTTAAGAGTTCCTAGTTATAGAGTGAACTTTTCAGTGTAACAATTGTTTTTGTTGTTCGTCATTGAAAGTTACTAGCAATATCACTAATAACTTTCATTACAAGGTACCAATTGTGGATGAAGAAATCATTTCGATTCATTTCTTTTAAATGAGCCTTTATAAGAGTAAAGTGAAACATATCAACTGTAGATGGAAAAAAATCAATAATTAATACTCAAACACATCTATTATTTATTATGGAATATTGCACTAGTATGAGGGAATTGAACTCAAATTCTTTATACGATATTTTGAGTCTACTAACGTGACCAACCAGGTTTTCCAATCAAAATTAATCATGGACAAAGATTAAGATACTTTACACTAATAATACAACTTTTTTTTTATGAAGAGCTATTCTTTTCATTTATGGATAACTTGCTGGTACATTTTATACTCGTTCAAAAAAGTTAAAAGCACCCACATGTAACCATGTACACAATAATCAAAATTGTTATGAGAAAAATAACGGCACATGATACAAACCATGCACTGTTGACTACATATGGGGAAGAGAGTCCTTGTTGTTTTTAGTGAGAAGAGAGTTTTCTATGAAGTATGTATTACTACTATTTTTTGTTGACTAAACAAGCAAAAAAAATTCACATATTTGCAAAAGGATAAATAAACTTTGTAAATAATTAATTTTGTATTTAAAAGATGGTTTCCAAGAATATTATCTAATACCCATGAATATTAAGTGTGACGTTTTATTTTTCGTCCAGGTGTTGCGCTATTTGATTTTCTCTTCTCGTTGTAATATTCATTTGGTTTAGATTTACAAAACAACTTTTATCAATTACAAATTCCAATCAATGACTTTGACATAATCAATATTATAGATTCGGATGCATAAATATTTCACACACTTGACTTTTATTATATTTATAGACATAAATATGTTGTTGATTTGTGCTATATATTAGTTTGAATATTGTAAATTTGTTTACAAATTAATTCTTTTTGATTTTGGTGACTTTTAATTTGTTATATCTAATGTTTTAAACAAATGAATATCATCTTTTTAGTAAAAAAAATGCATGTCCATGAAGAGTTACATACTTCTAAAAACCAAAACTTTCATGATTGTTCAATAATCACTCTTCACTCAGGATTAACAAAAAAACAAGATACACTAATTCAAGTCAAACTAATAATGCTCTAGTCTTCTTGTAACACATTTTTTTGTTCTTTTCATTTTTCTTGAGATGATCCCTCCAATACCACATTACATACTTCTCCTCAAACACCAACAAATTTCCCCATCCTATCTCTTAAAATCTTCAGTCCCATATACCTGTGACAAACATAAATACATTATTAGCATTTGATCAAGAGGTAAAGATTATAATATATTTATAATGCTTGCAAGAATTTATCCAAAGACATTTTATTTCGATAAGTTTTTCGTGATAACTTATAAAAATAGTTTAGTTTAAAAGTGTATGACCATATTCTGTCTTTAATTGTAGAAATAGTTTGATGAGCATTTATCAACGATAAATGATAAGCACTTAATTAAGTTGTTTACTCCAACACATCTTAACTTATATCCAAAAGGTTTATGATCACTAAATACATACCTTCCCATCATCATGACAGTAGCTTGAGGATTGGTTCCTGGTGACTCAGTAAAAGTGGAACCATCTATGACACGAATTCTGTTAAGACCAAGAACCTTATAATCAGAATCAATTACCTTCCCTACATGGCATCCACCATGATAGTGCCAAATAGTGATCACAGTGTCTCTGCAAAACTGTTCTAGTGATTTCGTATCGTTGACATGCTTCGGTATGAGGTTGATATTAGCCTTCACAGTCATGTTAAGAAATTGTTCTGCAGTTTCTCTGTCAGACAAAGTGAGGTTTGTGAAGTGTTGTGACTGAACAACCTTTGTTGCTAAGCGAATACCTTCGACGCAGCGTTGAAGATCATAAGGATGATTGAAGTAATTGAAGGTAACAGCAGGGTTGTCTTCCACATTGGTGTTGATCAATTTGAGATTTCCTGTTGACCAAGGACTTGCAACTTTTGATAAGATGAAGCCTCCTTTGAATGCTTCAACTGGAATGTCTTTCTTGTTTTTCACAAATGCTTTAACAGCTTCTGCTGTTCTTTGCTTTGGAGGAATTGTGGAGAGTTGTCCAATCTGGTTTAATCATGAAAGGAAAAATCACTTCTATGAAAAAAAAATTGTTAGTTTTTATTCTACTATGCAATGTTAAATGGAAATCATGGTGTTCAAAGACATTAACTAGCATGCTTCTAGATCTTGTTTAATTCTAAGCATTGCTCTAGGGACCTTATTATTACCTATGCAATTGAGTCGCAAAGTTGCAGGAATTTGTCATTTTGATATCACGTCAAAGAAGAAATTGATTGATCTAAAAGGATCAATGTACTCAAGTATTTTCAATTTCAAAATCATTTTTTTTATTACTTTATTAAGGTAAAGTACCATTTGAGAATTAACAAATGATTATCACTTACAAAAACAGCATTCCAATATGTTTGAGTGATGACATACCTCAGCTGACAACATACCATGATGACAGTGAATGCTGTCTTTGGACTGTCCAAACCCACAGCTAGCTTCAATATACACACCCTTATTTGTAATACCAACTGTTTCAATCAGTGACTGCTTAACTGCTTTCTTAAGTGGAACAAAAATTGTATTCATTGGATTATCAACCATACCCTTCCCAACAAAATGGTTATCAAGTACCACAGGAATGTTCATCTTCTTAAGTTCTTCTTTTGGGCCAATTCCACTTAGCAATAACATTTGAGGAGTCCCAATTGCACCACTTGACACAATCACTTCACTCTTCCTATCATTTCCTAGAATTGCTTTATGCTGTTTCCCATTTTCATCCTTGAAAATTACCCCTATAGCTTTTGCTCTTTTTCCTGCAACAATATTTAGCACTAACACATTACCATTTTCATCCTTGAATTGCTTAATTTTCAATTAAGTTCAATGCTTCTTTGCATGTACAAACTAAGAGACAAAAAAAATCTAAATCTTTTATACTAAGCATTAAAAGACTAAACTACTCTTAGTACAACTTTATAACAACTTGATAGTGAGTTTGTAATGTGTACCTGTTGTATCAAAAACAATGTTTTGGACAGTAGCATAGGTCAAAACAGTGAGTTTGTGAGGATTTGAAGAAGCAAGCAATTCAGCAGCAGTGTGGCGGCGACCAAATCTATCAAAAATGGTTCCACCAACTTTGGTACCATATTTGTGTTCATATGTGAATCCATTAAAAGGAGAGACACCAGCATCTAGAAGACCTTCCTTCAATGCTCTCTGCCAATGTGAAAATGTTGGCCGGTGAACAATCTGCTTCTCAACCCAATTATATGATTTTTTTACCAGCTTTGCATCCCACCCCACCTTCTCTATAAATCTGCATTTTTTAATATACAAATGTTCAGAAAACACATAATGTTATATATATATGAGTTATATTCAAGTTCTACAGGAATATGATTAGTAGTATATTGTTGCCACAAGTCACATTTACATGCTTTAACAAAAGTATATTCTATTACTCAATATAATTGTTGCAATTGCAAAAAAAGAAAAAATTTGTTCGTTTTTCAATTTTTTAATGCAACCTTAAATTTTTATTTTTCAATTGTATCTCTAATTAATGTTGTTACTCTCAAGTTATTATTTTTGATTTTGCATTTATAATAATAAAAATAAATTAATACTATCTCCAATCACAATTAAGTAAATTTTTGGAGATTACCATTTATAAGAAAATATTGTAACTTTCAAGATGCATTTATATTTTAAATGATTTTTTTATCCTCATCTAATGTTTGTCTTTCAAATATTAGTGGATATATTTAATATCTCACTTTTTATAAATGATATATTTGTAAAAATATTTAAAAAGTAATGACAATAAATAAGTTAATTGATATTGATGTTTTTTTTTCTTCCTGTAATTAAGACCAGAGAGAGTTATTGATACTAGTAGTTTTGTAAAATCACAATAGATATTTGAATAAATCTAACGGCTCTTATTTTTCAAAATAATTAATGTACTGCGACTTAAAAGGGGCACAACATTAATACACTTTCCCGTCCATGTTTTTGGGCAAAGACAAAATTTAATTGGATGAGTGTGATTCGTGAATTGTGACAAAATTTGTCCGGACATATAGCATAGCCCTCATTTCATGTCTATCTTCTGTGAGAATGGATTGATCAAGTACACTTGGTGAAATAGTGAAGCCAATATTACCTGGTGTATTATTAGCAGTTGCGGACTCTAGGCAGCACCAACAGCAAAGGTACAAAATTTCTAAGATATTTTGATATTATGTTTTAATTCAAAATTTTAAACGAGTGAGTATATGGATCATGTGTGAGCCTCTCATGTTATATACTTGCACATCAGTGTAATTATCAATGGGACCCGATCCTCGCCAAGTCGAACTAAAACTCTAATACTATTTGTTTGAAAGTCCGAAAGAGCATGAGAGCAACAACGTGTCAAATATTTCATGACTACAAGAAACTTTGAGACTACGTCTCAATCCAAAATCTACATAATTGGTTTGTATGGTGATGACTATCCACCACTTATAAATATCAAACCTTATCTCATTTAATGTAGGACTTTTAACACACTCCTTTCACGTCCAAGACTAGACATATTATTTTGACCCGATAGATGACTTAATAACAGGTGGCTCAATGGATCTTAGATATGTTTTGATACTATCCTAGAATTTAGGTTGAACCCTACATAATCCTCACAAAAAGTCACTTTTAGTGTGAAGACTACCCACCACTTATAAACACAATTAGACCTTACCTCATTCAATATGTGACTCTTAATCGACTGTTAGATTCAAGTGTGAGTAGTTAAATTCTACATTGACTAAGAATGAATTAGATATATAAGAGTGGTAAATAATGTCTTAAGATTTTTGGTTGAGTTGTAGTATCAATGTCTCTTTTGATTCTAAACGATTAGTTTATTGTTGCTCTCGTACTCGAGACTCTCTAGCATTAACAAATTTATTATTACTATAAACTAAATCAACTATATTTCATTAATTTATTTGGTAAAAAACGATATTTCTTACTACTACTTTTTTTGTAGGACTTACTACTATGATTTTGGTAAAGAAGTGTGACATTAATGCATATATAACTTGTTTTCTCTTACAATAAGGAAGGTTTGGGCCTCAACACTAACAAATTCAGATTACGTGCAATCAAAATTGCATGTGGTCCTTGAGTTCATTTGAGACGGTCCAATTAAGAATATATGATCAAAAATTCAAACTCATTAATTATTTTTGCATTTAATATTAATATTAAAAACATGCGTATAAAAGATCTTAGTCATACGGGGAGATCGAATACCCTGATAGTGGACCCCACAGCCACAACACTGTAGGACAAATATTCACATATGCTTTAAGGGGAAGTAGTTGTTGTCCGGAAGAGACCTTATCAAATTGTATTTATACTTATAACAGTTATTTATGGCTAGCTAGCTACGTATATTTTTATAAAGTTCTCACTTCATCAATTAAATGTTACTTGTACTCCTTCGTGACCCCATGATATTTATGCCATGTAAGTGATTAGGTGCAAGTGTTCTCATCTAGGACCCATCTCTTTAATTTAGGACTAAAAAAGGTGAATAATTATTTAGTTTATAACAAATGTGTTTTACTTGTACCTATATATATGATATTTAAAATTATTAGAGACTTACTACTTATTTAATTATATTTTTGAAAAAGATAGTATATATATATATATATACCTTGGGCTTGCTCTAGTGTAGAAGCCAGCATTAATGGAGCTACCACCACCCAAAACTCTTGCTCTTGCATTGAACACACCATCTGTAGAAATGAAGAACTGGGAAGCTGAAGTTGGTGACGTGTCAGCCAAAGTAATGTGAAAGTTGTCAAGAAATGAGACATTAGGGTTGGTGAAAGGGACTCCTCCTCTTTCAAGCATCAGAACATTGAATTTCTTAGATAGTGTTGCAGCTAAAGGACACCCTGCTGTTCCCCCCCCTACTATTATGTAGTCATAACCATTCTTTATTTTGGTGGTTGATGAAAATGAACTTGCTTTTCTTATAAAAGGGTACCTATATTCATTGTTACCTACAAAAATAAATTCATATTTCAGTTTAAGTCTCCTCTTTTTTGGGAGTTTGATTAGGAGCTAAATTAATAATTTCATAAATGTTAACAACTCTTTCAATATAAATATTGCACTTGTTAAGAAAATAAAACAGGAAACAAAATTTTTTGAAAATTGTCCATTTTTTATTTTAGATTTGTAAAAGTTCAAAACTTTTAGTCAGAAGTTCTTTTTATTCCCTCAAAAATGCTAACATAACCTTAATAATTTTTTAGTCATGATTTAAATTGATTATTTAAGTGATTTGTCCATACTCAAAAATCATTAACCACTTAATTTAAATTGGTCGGCTAGTTTCAGTCTTATTTTCACCTTAGAGGTAGAGAACAACAAAATTTAATATTGACCTAAACAAAAGAGAGAAAATATGAGTGAAAAAGAGAAACAATTTCCTTTTTGGTTAAAGATGCTATGGCAGCAATATATCACTATAAGAAAACAAAATTTGTTTTAAAAAAACTACCAAATTGATTATTTTGTCTGGCCAGTAAGGGATTTAATCATGAATTCATAAAGTACTACAATATCATGATTTATTCACTCTTAATGAAAAAAATGACTTATTGATCATATATCATGTTCTTGAAGTGAAACTCCAAAGATTTGTGCCACATGTACTACAACATCAAATTCTAAAACCTAGCTAAAAAAATAAGCATCTCTATTACACATGGCACGTTTAAGAAACTTTGACAATGTGACACACAAATATATCTTCAACAACAATACCACACTTCACCCGAAACAGAACTTTGCCGTTATTTTATGTGTTAGGATTCTTTCTATTTCTTTTTTTAATATAATGGTATGTATAGATTTACATATTTTTAAAACATATGATATAAATTAAATATTTATATACAAAAAACTATAATATTGATATTTTTCAATTTTTTTAAATGGAGAGGATCTACTCAAAACTCAAGGGAAAAACACTAAAAAAGATAAATAATTAGGCATGTCTATCCTTGAAAAATTTAGTATCCCTCTTATATAAGTATCTTGAAGGGGAAAAACTTTGCAGAGAGAAATTTTGAAAATGGAAGTATAAGTTGGAGGTTATCCAGAAGGAAAAAAAAATTGAAATTGAAGTATATAATTTAAGAAGAAACTAAGCATATATATGATATAAACAATTTTGTTGAGAAAACAATTAATGAACGTAGAGAAAGATAAATATTATATTTTAGATGAAAAAAAAGACCTTGGCATAGAGGTAGAAAGTTGAAGAGGCATATTATAAGGAAGCAGAGCAGGAATTTGACAAGAGCAAGTGATGCCATTGGGTATCAGAAAAGCACTCACTGAAGAAGCTGCTTCACAACCTCTAAGTGGCTACCTCTGGTTGGCCTTGTTTTGTGTGTGCATACCAACTATAAATAACTCCAATCTGAGGTGTTAGACCATCCAGCTCTATGCTACCTAATAAATTCTTTTATTTCCGACCCAACACTTCAAAAACTCTCATTAATAATTTTATATTTTAATAATATTTATTTATTTTAATATAATTTATTGAGTGTGACTTACGAAAAAAATAAAAATAAATGGTACTTTTTTAAACACTACTGTCTATAAACATTCATATTTTTTAATTCATAATAAAAATGTCTATTTAACTTTATGTTTATTGGAGAAAATACTTCCATTGCATATACTTTTTAAATGTAAAACGGTCTAAATAAAAATCTCATAGCAATTGAAAAATTGTACAAAATTAAATATTATTTGATGTTTTCAATCTTTTTCTGAAATCTTTTGGAACTAAATTGCGTATGAAAGTTTTGATACTATTTATTTTTATTATAATAAAACATTGTATTATCTGTTGGTTTTATTTAATCTTTTCTTTACTATTTCGTACGCTTTATAAACATATTCCTTCGTGATTTTGACATCAAATTACCTATAAATTTATTGTGGCTTTTTAATATTAGTACAAATAGAATTTTTTATAATTGAAAATTTGATCAACCTAAAACTGATACATTATAAATGGCATTTAATTAGATCGGGCTGGATTTTTCCTTTTTCATAAAAAATTGGAGCGACGGCTAACCTTTTTTCTTTTCTATATAGTCAAAATCTTCATCTCTCTTTTCTTCCTAAATTAATAATACACTAATTAGTTATACTAATTATTTAATTATTTAATTATTTAGTTAGACACTTAACTTATATTTGATATTATAGTAGAATTATCGTATTCACGAAAGTAAATCATCATAATTTAAAATAAATTATATATTGTAATTTTTTAAAACTACAGCAACTCATCTTAATTATGTAAAATCTAGTATAATACAAAACATGTAGATAGATGTTCTTCTCATCCATATTAATAATTAATGAACATAAATAAGTGACTAATGAAATTAATTAGTATAAGTAGTTAGTGACTTAGTGTAGCGTATGTGATACAACTCCCAATTTTAAAAAAAAGGGTACCATTCCCACCTGATGCAACAATCTAATGTTGACAGTGACTTGATGCACACAATCTAGTGCTGACCGTACATGAAAGTCAATTGCAATCCACATACACAGACATTGATTCCCCTTCTTTTGTGGATACAACGAAAACCACAAAGGTTGAGTTAGTAATTGTTCATTCACCGGTCCCTCTTACTTTTTTACCAGTGATAATAAATACTCATAAATACTAAGCACAGGCAGGAAAATATTAATTATGTCTTTAAAATTTGCTCTGAATTCGCCTCCCAAAATGAAAATGAGTCAGGAAAATTAACTGGAGCAGTAAATTGTTGGTTTAAATTTATTAAAATTCGCTGTAAAATTATTTTTTCTCAGGAATTAGTAAATAAAAATACAATTGCTCAAGATCCAGTGGTTTCAATTTGAATGAGATGAGAATGTGATCAAATAAAAATGAGTTATCAATACAAAAATAAAGTAAAATATATAGGGGATGTAGCTCAAATGGTAGAGCGCTCGCTTTGCATGCGAGAGGTACAGGGTTCGATCCCCTGCATCTCCAAAATTTTGACATGTTTTTCAAGTTGTTAAACTGGGCACACATGAAGCATTTACCTTCTGAGACCACATATTATTATCATTGCGTATTAATTTTTCTGACTTTTAGAATATCTTGTATTTTGGGTACTGTTCTTTTTTATGTGAATATATACGATCTTAAGTCATTTGAAATTTCATAGGTCAATAAGATGCTTGAAGAAATGTGATAAAGTGAGCATACACACAAAGGGAGTGTAGCTCAAATGATAAAGCACTTGCTTTCATGCGATAAGTACATTTTATTATTTTCAAGTATTCATCGCCTCAAGTGGCACATTAGTTCTCTCCAAGTCACAAATTATTTGTTTATCTAAAGTTGTACAAACCAAAACTCCTGCTGTGTAGGAAACACTAGGTTGAATTTGGTATAAAACACTTCTTGTATTACTCGATTGAGTTGAGTCAAACTGTTTATTTTCAATTTGAATTGAGTTGAGTATTGAGTTATCTTTATTTATTTTTTAATAATTTAGTTGTTAATGATCGGTTATCAAATTCTTTTTTAAAAAATGACATAACTTTACTTTTTTAATTGTTAATAGTCAACCATCAAATTCTTTTTAAAAAAACGACAGAGCCTTGCTTTTTCCAAACAATATGGCGTAAATTATTTTCATTTATTTTTGGCATCTAATATATATACGTATGCAATTAATAAGAATATCAAAATTATAAAATTATTACATTGGAAGCATCAACACAACAAAAGTTGCACAAATTATAAAATTATATAAAATACTTGCAAATATCAAAATAATTAAAGTAAAAAATTATAAATTAACCAGATAATTTTTAAGAATGAAGTTATTTGGATAAAATGGATTAGGCCTCATTTTATCCAATACCCAAATTTTTTTAAAAGCTTGTTATATTGTGAAACCATAATCACTCATTCACACCTATTTACTTAACATAAACAATTATTACCTGTCGGTCTGAATTAGAATTGTCAGGTTGGGGCAACCCATGTTAAGCCCTAGATTTATCACATCTTTTTGGTGGGTGAAAATTCTAATAAATGATATAAAGGCAAGCATTTACAAAAATATATGACATTAATTGAATATTTATTCATTAAAATCATATAAATGGTCATATTCATTTATTTTGAAAAGATTGAGAGGAATTTAATTCCCTCTCAATCAACTTAATTCGAAATTATATTGTGATTATTTATGAATCTTTATTCGTGTAATTTTAATTTAGCTGTTATTCTCATTTGATAACACATGTTTTAGAATATCACAAAATTTCATCTCCTCAATTAATCTGAATATTTTTTTTATTATAACATAACTATAAATGCTCTATGCACAAAATAACAAAATAAAGGATACATAAAAAATACAACTCGAGGACGAAACAATGATGCTTAAATTATGCACGAGAAACTCTATAGTCTCTTAAGATTAAAAAAAAAAAAAACTCAGATGTTAGATGTAATTATAAAGAACATTCTCCCATTCTTTTATCACCAGTATATATAATTTTGTTACGACGAACAAAATATCGACAACTTAAGCACAAAACCTCAACGTGTGGAATAAACAGTAAATCTTTTGTATTCCAAAAACAGAAAAGAGTTTACATGGAAAAGTAATGAATGAAATTGGATACTAGGAAAGCACAAAAATGGTAGAGAAAAAGAGAGAAAGGGATAATATGGTAAATGCCAGGCAGCTATGAGCAGGGCAGGCAGCGAGAGCGGGAAATGTAAACACGAAATACATCCTCTCTCTTCCCGCGCGCGCTCTCTCTATCTCTCTCTACAATATATCAATAAATAAATAAGAGTACTAAATCATATTATAATTCAAAAATCATATTATAATTCAAAAATCATATCATATAGTATAATTCATTCATAAAAGAAAGAGAGTAAGGATGATGAAGGATTCTCCGAAGAAGGAAGAGGGAGTATCAAATCCAAATTCAATGTCGGTGGAAGATAGGTACACACAGTGGAAGTCTCTTGTTCCAGTTCTCTACGACTGGCTCGCTAATCACAACCTCGTTTGGCCTTCTCAATCTTGCCGTTGGGGTTCCGTTATCGACCATGCTACTTACAAGAACCGCCACCGTCTCTATCTATCCGAACAAACTGACGGCACTGTTCCCAATACTCTCGTCATCGCTACTTGCGAAGTTGTTAAACCTAGGGTTGCCGCTGCCGAACACATCGCACAGGTTACTATCATTCATTCATTCATTTTTCGACTCTATTTTATTTTCATTTTCATTTTCATTTTATGTATTGTTTGTTTCTCTCAAATTAATTATTCAATTTTTCAGTTTAACGAAGAAGCTCGTTCTCCTTTTGTCAAAAAGCATAAAACCATACTTCACCCTGGCGAGGTTCAATTTCTTCACTTTCTCTTCTCTTTTATTACTAGATTATTGTTATTATTATTGTGCTTCCTAACTTTTATATTTAGGGTTTGTTTTAATTGGTTTATTTGAGTGTATCTACTGGTATAAGCATAAATATTTGTTTGCGAGAGACTATTTAAAGAGCTTATGAACACAACTTATGTCGTGTTTGGTTTATATTCAAAAGCTCCAAATGATTGTCTATGAAAACTGGTTTGTTATTGACATTTGCTCAGTTTGGATTAATAAACAACTTAATTAAGGGCTTATAATATAAATGCATGTTGTGTAACTGTTTATGTATAAGCTATTTCTGTAGCAAAAGTTAAAATAAAGTTAAATTGTTTTGATATAAGCTATTTCATAAGCTATCTTGGAGAACTTATGGAAATTAGCTGAAAACAGTTTACGAAAATGTAATAAGTTTTCATAAGCTATCTTAGAGAGCTTATGGAAATTAGTTGAAAACAATTTACGAACATATAATAAGTTGTTTTCATAATCTTAAATAAGTCAATCCAAACATACCCATAGTTTATACATAAGCGTTTAATTAATCTAATTCTCCAAAAAGTGTCTAGTTTAGCTGAAGCTCATTCTTCAATCCTATTTTTTAATTAATTAGTGCGCTCAGTCACAAGATCGTTGTTATGACCCCAAAAACAAGCATTATGGGTTACTGATACAGTGATACTGTCTTTCAGGTAAATAGAATCAGGGAGTTCGCACTAAATACTAATATAGTAGCCACTCATACAGATAGTCCTCATGTAAGCAATGCCTACCTTTTTATTCTTCTTCATTTTCTCGGTCAGATTACAATCTTAAGAAAATTTATATTTTTATTCTCATTTCAAACAGGTACTAATTTGGGACGTTGAATCTCAACCTAATCGGAATGCCGTTCTGGGGGCTCCCGTTTCACGCCCTGACTTGGTTTGTGCTATAATTTTCAGATTTAGTTATTTTGGCAACCCCCTCTTCTTTTCGAAATTAACATTCTGATTAGGTTATAATAGTTTTTTTTAATAAACATTTCATATAACCATTTGTTATTGTGACAAGAGACTAAGAATAAAAGTCCAATGGCAATTGGCAAGAGTCGCAAGACAACATAACTTTTAGAAATTTTAAGTACTCATAAGTTAACTTCTGTTTGTTGCTATGTAATTTTACAAGTTTGAACTCACTATTTTGTCTAATATGCTTTCAACATATCTTTATTTATAAATCGGGTACCTGAAATTCTAGTCTACCATTTTGCAGGTATTAACTGGGCATAAGGATAATGCTGAATTTGCGCTGGCTATGTGTTCAACTGAGCCTTTTGTTCTTTCTGGAGGTTGGTTTTGAAGTTCTTTTTATTGCCTTGTCCATGTAAAAGATATCAAAAGTTTATTTTGTATCGACTTTAATTTCTTAATCAACTTCAAGCGCTAACTTTCTGGGAACCGAAGTGGAAAGTTGTCATAAAGTTTGCAGGTTATCAAGAGTAATGATATAATTACAGTAGTCTTTTAAATTGTCCGTATCAAAAACACAAAATGCAATTATAATTATAGAATGTTTGTTACATGTGGTGAGCCTTTAGTGCTGTACTAATGTTGCTCCCATAATACTAGATTTTAGCTGTGTATTTACTCTCAAGGAAATAAATGCTGATAGTATTCTTACTTTTTCTGGATGACTTATTTCATATACTCGACATTGTATTTTGTTGACCTGGTGAGAATTCCTAATGGCAGGGAGGGACAAGCTTGTGGTGTTATGGAGTATTCATGATCATATTGCAACTTTAGCTACAGAAGCAGGAGCCAATGTTAAACAGGACTCTAATAGCGAGAAAGCTACAGAAAGCTCATCTATTGGACCAAGGGGTATCTACAGGGGTCATAAAGACACTGTCGAAGATGTGCAATTTTGCCCGTCAAGGTAGCTGTTTCTTGTTTTAGTCATGCTTGTGTCAATTTTGTGTATCTAAACTATTATTATTACATATTTGGAGTTCATTGATACCTCACATACTAACTCATTTCCATGTTATCTATTGTTTGATACTAGAATAGTAATTTTGGCACTTCTTTGAATTTTGATGTTTGATCTGATTATGATAGAATTTAGTTTGTTAATTTTATTTAATTTGAACTCTATTTTTTGGGTGTCAGTCAAATACTAATGGATTGACTGGTTTATACTTTTTGTCCCTTTATTGTTATTAAGTTATTTTTAATGGCTTAATTTTATCATTTTCTGATATACTTCGTGCATTTTTTTTGTCGCTGTGAATTGAAGTGCACAGGAGTTCTGTAGTGTAGGTGATGATTCTTGTCTCATACTCTGGGATGTGCGTGTTGGATCTACTCCAGCTGTCAAGGTTTGAATGAATCAGTTCATTTTAATTTGTGCTGCTTTTTCATTATTAATAGGCCTATCCTTAGTACATATCTACTATTGTTGTTAATCTTTATGCACAATTATTCTTTGTTACTAATATTTCTTCTAAAAGGAAAATGACTTGTTTACAACTTAATTGCTTTAATTCGGTTCAGGCTTTCCTACTGTGTAATTTTCCATATTTGTATATTCATGTCAATTTTTCACACAAATCTCATCCTTTCTATTTGTTTCTGGTTCTGTTAATGACTTTATGATACATTTCTAATTTAGAATTGAATACATCATTTGTGTTTTCCTTTTTAACATGGTTCTTTAAGCAGGTTGAGAAGGCTCATGATGGAGACCTTCACTGTGTAGATTGGAGTTCACATGATATAAACTTTATTCTGACTGGGTATGCCCTGCCCCTGGCAATAGATTTATATGCCCTTCTGTTTTTTCTTTTTAATTATGTTTTTTGTTCTTAAATAATGGGTTTAATTTGAAAGTTGGATGCTTTTATTCAGCTAGCAAAAGGTTTTTGGACTTTGGATCTTCATTCTAATTTTTGTTCTTTTTGCTCCAGCTCTGCTGATAATACCGTTCACATGTTTGATCGGCGGAAACTAAACAGTCGTGGTGTCGGGTCTCCTGTATATAAATTTGAAGGCCATGATGCAGCAGTTCTCTGTGTACAGGTGGCTGGGAGATCCTGCCTTGCTTCTAATAATTACAGTTCAAAATTAAATGTGCAATTCAGTTATGGCCATTTTAGTTCTTTGATTATTAACTCACAATTTTGATCTGTTTCAGTGGTGTCCTGACAAATCATCTGTATTTGGAAGTTGTGCTGAAGACGGCATTTTAAACATTTGGGACACTGACAAGGTTTGAATTCCAAAATTTTTAAGTCACTGACCTTTTTTGTCTTACCCCACCTTCCTTTTTATAAAAATGTAAAAACAAATTGCATATAGTATTAATCCAATGAAGATCCTATGAACTTTGATTTTTTTTTCTTGTCAAGTTCTAGGGCTGCTGATAAACTTGAATTCACAAGCCTTTTTGTTATTGTTGTTACCATATAAATTCTGAGCCTATGCTGGGATTTCTCTGACTGTAATCTTATATTAATATTATCAATGAATTGTATCAGCCCTTCCATGGCAAGTTCAAAGAGATCTACATGCTGCAAATTGAAAATGTTTGGACTAGTCTTGCTTATGGTTTTTCTGTTGTTATTGCTTGCATTAGTCTTACTCTTATCATTAAAATTAACCTTTTCTTTTGTATAGGAGATTCTTAAACAAACTAAAACAAGATGGTAATTTTATAATTAAAAGTAAAATAGGAAACTAGTATAAGAATTTTTTTCTCAAACCAAACAGATTCCTTGTTTTCTAACCTTACTAATACTATGCTTAGTAGGCAAAGAACCCTGTTGTATTGGCTCTCCTCGCCAAAAAAGGATTCTTTTTTGTAAGACTCTTCAAGATGAGGT